>NC_028454.1:25238144-25354545 GCF_000263155.2 Setaria italica
GTCGGCGGAAGAAGAAGAGGGGGAGGGGCGTGGCGGTCAGGTAGGGGGTGGCGGCCGGGGGAAGGAGAGAGAGGAGGGGCACCGGTGGGAGGGGAGGGGGCAGTGCCGACAGGAGGAGGGCGCCGGCCGCCGCCGGCGGGGGCACCGAGAGGGAGGGGCACCGGCGGGAGGAGGGTGCATGTGTGCAGGGAAGTGGGAGGAGGGGAGATGTGGGCAAAGAAAGAGTAGGGGCATGGAGAGGGTAGTATGGTCATTTTGCCACAACATTTATTGCTTTTAGTCAGTTTTAGGAGGTGGAACCAAACATGCTTTAGATCATGGACTAAAAACTGACTAAAACATTTTAAAAGCTAAAATTTTAAGAGGTGGGAAACAAACATGCCTTCGTTTCTTCGTGTCAATGTTTTTTATTAATAACCACTCTGTATGAACGAAACGATGTGTACGTTTCACTTGATCAATCAAACTAGTGGCCAAGGAGCGCGGCGCAGAACATCACGAAGGGCTCATCACGCGTGTAAATACAATTACCGCCGCCGCTGTCGCAACTAAATGCGCATCAAGCACGAACACCGGAGGCGCAGTGAATGGTGAGTGGTGATCATCATCATCTCCGATGGATCGAGATCGAGCGTTTCGCACTGCAAGCGCCGCCGGCAGAGTGAATGTTACCGAGAGAGCTCTCGGCCTCTCGCCCTCGCGCTCGGCTCGGGAAGCCGCGAACGCGCGCGCGTGCCTCCCTCACTATCTATCGCTACATGCCTGCATGCGTCCATGCTAATGCCAACGCCCAGTTAATGCCCGGATCGGTTTCGCTGCAGAATCCACCCAAAATCCCCGCGCAGTTACTGCTCCACTACTTCTCCCGTTCCCATCATGCTCCGATCCATCCTCTCGCCTCTCATCCTCACGCTGATCTCTGATTGCACACGTTCACATCCATCATCACTGACCTCCGTCCACCTGATCGATCGTACGTGCGAGTGTATATAATTAGTGTTCCAGTTCCTGAAGCCATTGCCACTGCCACTGCCTGTGTATTGGATTTAGATGCCACTGCAACACGGACAGTAGGATAGGATCTTCTTCCCTCCATCCAACCAAAGCTTTTCTTTGCTCGAATCCTTGTGTTGTTTGTTTGGCGAATGGCGATGGTGCCGTACTGCGACGGTGACGCTGATTGGTACCACTTCCCTCCGCTGTGTCCCCCATCGCCGCTCGCCTTACTGAGGTCAGTACTCGGTACAGAGTCATTGGATTTCTTGGATGTCGCTCGATCGATCTCCATCATCTCCTCCTGCGAACTAATCAATGCCATTCACTTGCCTGCAGCGCGGAAGACTACCCTCTGCCGATCGCCGCCTTTCCTCCCGCGCATCTGAGCCGCGGCGACGACGAGCTCATCGACGGCTCCTGCCATGGCGCGCTTGCTGCCGCGGCGGACCGCCCGTCGTCGGCTCTGATGAATCTGAGGTCAGTCAGTCAGTTCTTCCGCTCCAGGCTCCAGCAATCATGGACTGGAGTCTCGCCCAAATCATGCCATAAATTATAAACTGACGACAGGTCATCGGCACTTTGCAGCGAGGGCGAGAGCTACTACGACCTGCCGATATTCCCTCCGCCACCGGCAGCCGGCGACCATCAGTTCTTCTCCAACCAGCTCCCGCCCGTACCTGTGGATAGCGCGACGGTGGGCCTCGACGACGCGCTCCTGCAGCCGTTGGGCGACATTGATCTCGAGGCGTTCGACAACGCCGACGAGCACAAGGCACCCCATCATGGTCGTCACACGATGATCGTGCCGGCAGGTCAGCATGCCGTCGGCCAAGAATACGCAGGCGTCGACGTCGTCGACGATGCGGATGAAAAGCCCATGGCGCCCCACCATGGTCGTCACACCATGGTCGGCCAAGAATACGCAGGAGTCGACGGCGTCATCGTCGTCGACGACGCGGATCAAAAGCCCATGGCCATGGTGGACTGTTTCCTACCAGGAGCCAATAATGCCTTCGAATCGGCCATGCCGCCGCCGCAGCCGTCACTGCCACTGCCGGCGCGCGGTAGGAGGAGCGTCGACCACCGATCAGCTCCGGCGCCTGGGGGCAAGACGAGGCTGGACCACATCGGCTTCGACGAGCTGAGGAGGTACTTCTACATGCCCATCACCAGGGCGGCGCGGGAGATGAACGTGGGCCTCACCGTGCTCAAGAAGCGCTGCCGCGAGCTCGGCATCGCCCGGTGGCCGCACCGGAAGATGAAGAGCCTCAAGTCCCTCATCCTCAGCGTCCAGGTAACCCATCTTTTTCTCTGCACGAATCAGGCATCCATGCTGCGCATGCAGAGAACCACACGATCGACTGTGCGTGGATGCGTGCGTGCGTGCAGGAGATGGGGACCGGCATGAACCCGGCGGCGGTGCAGCAGGAGCTGGCGGCGCTCGAGACCTACTGTGCGCTCATGGAGGAGAACCCGGCGATCGAGCTCACGGAGCGCACCAAGAAGCTGCGGCAGGCGTGCTTCAAGGAGAGCTACAAGCGGAGGAGGGCGGCGGCCGTCAACGTGGTGGATCACATCTTCAACTTTGATGAGCACCAGTTTCATCACCAGCTGCCTCCGCCGCCATCGCCAAGCAGTGCTGAACGCCATGGCAGCGGCAGTTTCTTTGGCTACTGAGGTGAACGATAAGCAAAGTCTAAGAAGAGTTCATATATGTACATGGGGATGATGCTAGTATAACTAGTAGGGATGGATATTGTTCGTCGATCAGTGCATGCAAATCAGTCATGTTTTGATTTCTGTTTGCATGGGTAAAGTGGGAGGTGCAGGTGCATCCCCTGTGGAGTGTGGCATGTGTAGTAACTCCATGTGTTTATAGTAAACTTAATTAAGTACCAAATGATGCATGATTATCTGATCTATAGAACATGATTGAATCAATTATTACTACACAAATACACATTATTGCGTGAATTATTTTTTCCTTTCTGGAAATAGTTGAATTTGCTGACTTTGGATTCTGTTTCTCGATCTATGCTATTAGTTCCCCGGCTTTCGGCTTGGACTACTTATATAGTATACATGGTAAAAGAAATTGGAATATTGAGATTCATGAGTTGCTTACAACTCTAATTATATAATTTAGAGCCAAAACAAACAAGCAACTGTAAAAAAGATATCTTTCCGTCCGCCACCCATTTGTACACATTCCAAATTAAAATGAATAATTTTTTGCTTACCTTTGTTATTCCAAAATATTTTAACAATTTATCAGAAATTATGAATTTAAAATTGCATTTAATGTGTTTAGATAATTACTGTAAAAAATAAATTAATGATAAAGTTTTTATAACATTATTTTTAAATTTACTTGTAAGAGGAACGGATTCATCTGGAGTGGTTAAAGGATTTCTAAAAGAATGTATGACTTTAAAATTGCTTGTTTTGTTTTTAGAACGTGCTGATAGTCACTGCTGTGCAAAATATATAAACTTTTGGAATAGCTTTCCTATTCCACCTATTAATTTTCTGCGAACATAATTATTTTTGTAAGATGAATATATTCCAATTTAGAATAAATAAATAATTCGAAAACCATATGATTATAACTATGTTCCTAAAATGTTTCTGAATCTCTATAACTTATTAAATTTTATAAATTTGCTTGGAAGCGGAATAGATAATCCGAAATTGTCTCATAATTTATGAATTTAAGATTGTGTTCCGTGTATTTAGAACCTTCAGATAATCACTACCGTGCAAATTCCAAAGTCCATCAAATTCTCTTCTAACTCTTTTTTTGTTTTATAAACTTTTGTTGGGCGAATAAAGCTGTCTAAATTTGTGAAAATATTTAATAGGAAATAGTTTCTACGGTACTTGGTCATGTCCGTCGTGGCCCATTTCTCCCCAGGTGCCCACTACGGCGCATCCGCGTCCCCCCGAATGGAGCGAGCGTTGAACAGATGCATATGATGGTCCAAAAGACCTTGGACATCTGTGTTCTGACCTTTCCACTCTTTCCTCGTGACCCTTTTTCAGTCCTCAATACAAAACATACCCAATCTCAGTACAGAATGAAGGAGGATACTGGAATGGCACCAGTGTCAGTGCGCGTGCGCTCGTGTGCTTCCTCTGTTCCAAATTAGACACAGATCGATATGCCATTCACTCTTTGCATTCAAAGAATAATCCAGACATATTGCTTCTTGGAACCAATGTCAATTGTTCCGCGGCCAAGAGCCATGCCATTAGGATTTGACCTAACTGGACCAATAATTATTTTAGTGCTCCTACTGCAGGTCATTTTCTCTCTTTCTCTCGAGATGGTAGTGCACTCCACAGAAAAAAATGGAGTAGCATTTTCACTTCGAAAAGGGAGAAGGAGAGTAGCATTTGTTTGTCCATAATAATACATCTTATATAATATATACTACTAAGTAGTAGTATTGTGTACCGTAAAATTGCCACGCCACCGAGAGTAACGAATCAAGCAATTATTATATCCCAAGAAACGTCAATAGAGTAGAAGCCATTGCTACACCTTTCAACAGCTCATTTTCAGTTTCTCCGACGACGATGGCAAATTGGCTTGATGCGGAGAACCCTCGGCGTTCTTCGCCAGATGGAGGCCTTAACACATGTTGTTATTGTAGTCGTATCACATTTTGGGAAGGAACTGGCTCAACATCGGTTCTACCGTACACACACGATAAATTTGGTTCTAATAAGTCGTCGGTCCAGACATGCATGTGCATGCCAAAGTTCAGGGCCTGTATATGCAACATTGGCACCGTGCGTTGCAATCTTTTTTTATCTATGTACATGCAGCGGTACATACTTGTTGCCTTGTTGCACATGCTCGTACGCTTCCTCAAATCTTCCATTGGCGCCACAAGTTGCAGTTTGGGCACCCGATTATTAGTTTGCAGTGGCGTCAGTACCTTGTGGCCGCCCAACTTGCATTGGATCTAGCTCCATGGAGTAATCTGCTTGACGCTCTTGCGGATACTTGCCTGCCAACAATGACATTTGCAATCGAAAATGTGACGTCAAACACAAGTAGGGGATGTGATCATGTAAACCAAATCGTGTCACTACTACCGTGTACAAATCTATATCCACTGAAACAAGGGGGAACTGAAATCTTGGCCAACTTCCAGAGCATCTATTTGACTCAATCTAAATAGTAGTAGTATGTTTAGCTTTCTTTTCTCGGAACACATGTGAAAAATATTCACACTTTTCATGCAGTTACTAATGCAGAGCCGTGGAGTAGGAATTTTATCTTTTGCAAGGAACCAAAAACGAATTCAAAAGCCATAGGAGATGGGCTTCGAGAGTTATCTTCTAGATGCTTTTCAATACTTTGATGTGATGCACACTGCTATGCTATGCATGCTACTCCCACCGTTACAAAATGTAGGTCGTTTGGGGTTTTATAACTATACACTCACTTAAATATAGGATTATATCTAGATATATAGCAAAATCTATGTACCTGGGAGTACAATTTTCAACGGATCAGATAGGTTAGAACGACTGGACGAGGCTGGTTGAAAGGCGAGTGGGCATTTGGTCAACAAGACACCATTTACATGGCGGACTTTGTATTTGGCGCATGACGTACTGGTTCTGGTTGGGAGGTACTTGTCACTTTGGACTTTGTGAGTTGATTTTCTTCCTTGTGGGATCCGGAAGGGTTGAACCATGATGGCACAATGATACGGGAACATGCTGTGTTTTGCTATTAAGCGTGAAAGCATCATACAAAGTGGGCATTTCGGTGATGTAACTGAAGGAAATATGCTATACTATTGCAGTGTTTAACATAAACTTCATTATTGATGGTTTGAAATTTTATGACGTAAACTAAACGGTAGTGATGTAGGATATTCAGAGCAAGTAGGCGCCGGCCACGTCCTACATGTTAACATGCATTTGCCCTTTGCCTCCTGGCGCTGCCACCGATGCACGGCCGGAGCAGCCGCCAGTCCCATCTCTGGTTTCGACTTGAGTGAAGGAAACAGAGCAAGAAGCAGGCACAAGGAGAGTAGAGCAGAGGACATACCCAGAGGTGAGACTTGGTCATGCTGGGGAAGCTCCGGTTCCGTCTCAACCTCGTGATCCTCACCGACGCCCTGGCGCACTCGTCCTCCTCCGACGAACCATCCTCGCGCCCGTCGGCCGGCCGCCGTTCGCCTCCGTGGCCGTGGTCGTCGCCCAAGCAGCTGGTGGACACGGACGACGAGGATGATGACGTCGACAAGACCGACGACGCCGCCGGCGAGCACCACGGGGCGTCCGGAGCCGCGGCGCTAAGATGGCCGTGGCGGCCACCGCCTTTACTCTTGCTCCAGGAGAATAGGCCCACGCCGGCGCTCGGGTTCCTCCGGAACGCAGCGAAGCCGCTGGAGGTCCTCCTCGGCGGCCTCTTACCGCCGCCGCCGTTGAAGCCATAGTAGTAGGGCCCGTGGAGCACGGCCTTGGGGGAGAGCGAGCCGTCGCTCTGCTGCTTCGCGGAGGCCACCCGCTGCAGCCGCGGCGGCAGCTTCAGCGGCACGGGCCGCGCCACCTCCTCCGCGGCGCCGCCGCTGCTGGCGTGATCACCGGCGCCAGTGGGACGGGCAGTGGTAGTAGTAGTATCAGTAGCGGCGCCGACGGGAACCGCAGGGGCAGCCGGAGCGCCGTTCCCGCCGTCGCCCTGGCCCTGCTGCGGCGGCGCCTTGGGCTTCCCGGGCGCCTCCTCCCAGAGGAACGGCACGGTGACGGGGGAGCGGCGCGGCGGCGTGTCCGGCGGGCCCGACGCCCACGCCGCGGCGCCGCCCAGGTCTGCCACCCGGCCAGTCGGCCGCGACCGCGCGCGGACGAGGAACAGCGCCGGCGGCAGCGGCAGGGACGACGGCGGCGGCTGCTTCTTGCCCGTCGTCGTCGCCGGAGCCTCCGCGCCCATGCTGTTGCTGTAGCGCTGGTCAGTTGTGATAGCACACGCAGGCACAGTGGGATAGCTAGCGGAGACACCAACGCGTGAGCACGTAGTGTAGTGTCAGCCTAGTTACGGTGGTCGTGCGCACTCTCACCGGCGGATTGGGATATAAAGCTCGCTGCGCTCGTGGTCGTGGGGGCGCGGCGAGTGGAGCACCGAGGCGTGCGCGTCCGCGTCTTCGTCTGCGTCTGCGAGATGGTAACTGCGGTGGCGGAGGCGGAGGAGACGAGAGCGAGCGAGTAATCACTAATCAAGGGGGAGGGAGCGGGGGGCCGAGGAGCGTGACTTGCTCCGTGCGTGCGTGACCCTCGCGCCCCTGATAAATGGAAGTCGTGAGGAGCCGTCCCTGTCACCGGTAAATCGTGTTCTGTTGCTCACTACGTCACAGCTCTGCCCTTTGCCTTGTTTCCTACGCCGCTGGAGCACCAAATGGCGCCCTCCCTCCCTCCTTCCACGGCGCAACCTCCCGCTCGGAGAAATTCTGGCTCCAGGATGGCGTGCACGGCCCCCCAGTTTCTCCGCACCCCCATCCGCTTCTTCCTGTGAAAATCTCTGTCACCGGCTGGCCTTCGTTTTCATCGGCGGAGCTGACCGGTTCCGCGATGGACGACGCGTAGATAGATTCCTTGCCGTTGCCTAGACGCCGGGGATATGCCGATATGCTCGTGGTAGCCGCTTGGCAAAGCACGCTCACTAGCTCGGACGGCGCTGTCTCCATCGGCCGTAGAAAAAACATGCGGTTTTGGTGCAACGAACAACAAATAAACGACCCACGACGGTGATTACAGTGTTGATAGACACCGGGACTGGACAGTCAATGAACCAACCACTGACTGCTTCAGAAATCAAGTTACTGTGCCTGCAGCTGATGGGTAAGCATCAAGCAGCAGAATACCTTTGTGTGTGATTGGGCTTATTGCTTGTGCAGTTGTGCTAACGAGGCCCGTCTCGTCAACCTTGCTGTTGTGTTACTTTTGAATTCACCTTAATGGAAAGGAAAAAAAGCGTGCAGTTCCATGCTTTGGGCGTGTTTGGACAGCCGCTTCTCGCGGTACGCGGCTCCCGTTCAAAAAAGCGCGAGTTTTGCCGTGGGCGGCGGGCAGCCGCGCGGTTAGCGCGGGGTGTTCGGCGGGCCTTTGTCACATACACGTACACCGCTGTCATGCGTACGTATTCGGGACACAATTTAAACAGCTCCCAACGGACGCGCCTGCCAAATTTTTTATGCTTTGTCACACACACACTCCGTCTCTTTCTTTTTTTTTTTTGGTCAGACTTATCGCTGTTCAAGTCTTCTAGGTAGTAAACCGCAAAGTTCTTAGATTTTTCAACGTAGCAGATAGGACGAGGCTGATTGAAAACGGAGTGGACATATGTACAATATGCCAACGCGAGACATTATGCTAGTTCGGTAGCTCGCGTATGATTATATGAACACAGATACTGGATTTGGTTGGAAGGTACCTGTCACTCTTGCATGAGACATGAATTCTGATAGCATGTTGATAGGGAATGATACAAGTACATGAATATAGAGTGACTATTGTTTACTCCGTTAATGAAAAGGGAACAGAGTCGCTAACTGCTCTTCTTATTTTAATGAGATGAGAAGCAAAGCATGAAAAAAAACAAGAAGAAGAGTCCGTTACAACTGTTTTGCTGAAATAAAAGGCTAGAGTCGTATATATTTAAAACTTGGAAATTTCATAACCACTTCTCAGAAATTATTTACCAACATATTAGATATGTCGAGGAAAAAGTTACTGATCCGAACAAACAGACTTTCTTTCGTGCATGATTTTCATTTAGGCCCCGTTTGGATCATTGGAATTGAATTCCATCCTAATAATCATAATTTAGATACAAATTAATTAAGCTAATATAATTGTATGTGGAATATAGTTGTATATTATAGTTGGTGATATGGGAGAGATACTTGTATGCTGCACTTCTACTATAGAGAAGCGAGTCTAAGAGCGTGCTATAAGAATTGAATTCCATTCTAATAACCATAATCTATAGAATCAATTTCCATCTCCCACCCCATGAATTTAAGATAGGCTTATATCTAAACTTTGGAAAGTTGTGGAATGCCACATTCCAACATAAATTAGCCTACTCCATTAAATAGATTCCAATTCCTTGGACCCAAACGGGGCCTTAGCTAATTTGATAGAGCACCTCCATAGAATAAAATACATTAACTATCCCTCCATTCTTAAATATATTATACTGTTGATCAAACTTTGACTAACAATATTTATTTAATAAATTAGCTAAATAAATTAGAAATGAGTACCACAGCAACCACCGTCAAAAGTAGTTTAGATCCAACTTGTATCTACATTTGTATAAATATTTGTAGAAAAAATAAATAATCAATAATCAATCAAATGAAAAAAAACAATGGTGCAATATGTTTAAGAACAGAGGTACTACTTGTCACCATGAATTGCATATTTTTCTTTTAGACAGGATAGATTATTTTTCTTAGTCTTTTGAAAGAAGGCAATCCGACCCATTCAACCAAGCTTTCAGCCCAATCACATGAATATATATACCAATATTTTAAATAGCAGGCCAAGTGGTTTAGCGGCGGGGCTCGAAAACAGCTAATAGCAAAGCTAAATGTGGCAATAGCAGGCTATAACGCCTAAATTGTACATGAGTACAAATAGCTATACCCCACCTCAAAGTGCTATAGCGGTCTATAGCGGGAGATTGAAAACTTTGATATATACAGATAAAACCTTAAGAGCAACTCCAGCAAGACTTCTTACTCAGATCCCTACTTAAAAAGTAGGGACAAGATGAAAAAACACCGCTCGAATCCCTAGAGATGGAGGCACCCAAATCCCCCCTCTAGCCCCATCTCCTCCACCCTAGACAAGGCCCCTACTTTACATTGTGATCGTTTCCTCTTCCTAACGCACACGCCACCACCTAGACTCGAGAAAATTGCATATTTGGGACTCCAATCATCGCGCTTCGCAGTTTTGGGACTCCAAACGTCGACTTTGTAAAAATAGGTCTCCAAACGTTGGACTCTTGATTTTCTTGACATTATATGTATTTTATTTCTTTTCTTGCACATATACATGTATTTGGCACCGTACGTATCTAGCCCTGGTCGCTGTTTGATCACTGGCCCTGGTCGCTTAGCGTGCTGGCCACATGGGCACTGGCCGCTCGCTTGGCTGGGCATGCTTCGTCTATTCATATTGCCCTAACCCTTCATCTGTTG
Source organism: Setaria italica (assembly GCF_000263155.2). Classification (NCBI taxonomy): domain Eukaryota; kingdom Viridiplantae; phylum Streptophyta; class Magnoliopsida; order Poales; family Poaceae; genus Setaria; species Setaria italica. The sequence goes on from NC_028454.1 coordinate 25,248,371, forward strand.
GTATTGCCGCCGCCCGCCACCGCGATGTTTCTCCCCACTGCAATCCCGACGCCGCGGCCGCAGCCATGGAGGTCCAGCCTCCCAACGCCACGGGATAGCCTGCCCATGTCGCGGCCATGGAGGGTCAGGCTCCCGACGCCACGGCCATGGAGGGCCAGCCTCCCGACGCCATGGTCGGCCCTTCACTTCCCCTAGCCGTGGCTGCCGAAGGCCAGACAGCGGCTGCAGAGCGGCTGGCCACGCGCGCCCGAGACGACCTGGCCACGATGGACGCCCTAAACCTGGACGCAATGGACGCCTGAGGCCTGCCTGCGCCGATCGCTCAAGGCCTGGCAGCGGTCATTGATGACGTGGCCGTGCCCGAGGGCTCCATGGATGGTGAAGCTCCACCGCCGGCCATTGCTATCGCCTTAGCGAGGTCTTTGCTGCCCACTGCTCCTCGTTCGGTAACAGAGTACAATTTTCCTGTACTTGATGTGCACAGGTGATGCCCTTAATTATTTCTGTTTTTATTCCTATAGAGTACTAGAGTAATGTTATTAAAAAATGATTGTGTTTGTTTAGGTCAGCACTAGAGCCTATGGAAAATATGCCAAGAGTTGATTGGGATAGCTTACAGATAGTGGAGACACATGATGACGAAGGTCGAATTGCACTTTTGAGTGAAAATCAGATGTGTGAACTTTTAGGTTTGAGAGAAGACGAGACACACGCTGGGAAGGCCAAATGAATGAACATGGTGTTGATAATGAGCAAGGTGTTGATAATGATGGTGCTGCCATTCCTACTAGTGATGCCGTACCAAGTGAGATGGTCATTTCATATGATAAGAACAACCGCCCCAATGGATATTGGTACAATCTACCACCCAACAATGGAGAAGTTCAAGATTGCAATGCGACAATTTGCCATCAATAATGAGTTTGATTTAGGAACAGAGAAGTCATGTAAGACGAGATATAGGTATTATTGTAGGTCCGGTAATGATTGCCCTTGGAGAATAAATGGCACCAAGCATAAAGGCCAAAGCACTGTAGAGGTGAATAAATTGATTTGTTTTTCATTAATTCTAATTTTTCTATAAATTAATATGAATCTCATTGATTTCATGTTTTACATGTGACAGTTTTGGTTGATCACCATACATGTGTTTCTACCATGAGGACGAAAACTACCGGCTTGTTCGCTTCAGCTTATTCAGCCAACTTATCAGCCACCAAACAATGTTTTCCTCTCATAATAAATCAGCCGTTTCAGCTTTTCAGCCGGCTTATAAGCTGAAGTGAACAGGCCCGTAGTGGGTAGCTAGCAAGGCTGTGAGTATCCTTAGAGATGATCCAAATATTGGTGCTAAGGAATTGCAAAAGAAGTTGCAGAAAGAACACAAGGTCACAATTGCATATGACACTGTATGGCGGGGTAGAGAAAAAGCTCTTACCGAGGTTTATGGCAAATGGGAAGAGTGCTTTGAGGAGTTGTTCAGGTGGGGCGGGGTAGAGAAAAAGCTCTTACCGAGGTTTATGGCAAATGGGAAGAGTGCTTTGAGGAGTTGTTCAGGTGGAAGGCCGAGGTGCTGAAGAGGTGCCTTGGGAGTGTTGTGGAGATTGAGGTACTTGAAGTGGATGGTAAAATATATTTTCATCATTTTTTTACTCTTAAACCATGCATTGATGGTTTCTTAGAAGGTTGTAGGCCTCATTTGAGCATAGATGCTACATCACTTAATGGAAGGTGGAATGGCTAGTTAACCGCAGCTGTAGGAGTTGATGGTTACAATTGGATGTATCCACTTGTGTATGGCTTCATAGCTTCTGAAACAGAAGACAACTGGACTTAGTTCATGCAACAATTAAAGAAGGCAATAGGTGATCGTCCACTCCTTGCTGTTTCTTCAGATGCTTGTAAGGGCTTAGAGAATGCAGTGAAGAATGTTTTCCCAAATGCAGAGCATAGAGAATGCTTCTATCATCTTATGAAAAAATTTCAGAAAAGGTTTAGAGGGTTTGGCCAGATATACCCTGCAGCAAGGGCTTACAGAGAAGACATATTCTATTATCATATGGCATCAGTTGTTAGTGAATCAGTAGAAGCAGTGAAATGGTTACAAACCCATCATAACCTATTATGGTATAGGTGTGCATTTAATCCAGAAATTAAATGTGACTACATCACTAGAAATATTGCTGAGTCATTCAATAACTGGATACCTAACCATAAAGACTTACTTATTGCTGACCTTGCTGATAAGATTAGAGAAATGATCATGCAATTATGGTACAAGAGAAGAAATATTGCATACAGGCTACCGGAAGGCAGGATACTTCCAGCTATTATGGTTCAACTGAAGGCAAATAGTAGAGGTTTGGAGCACTTGAAAATTGTACTAGGTGGTAACTGGAGTGCAGAGATCTGGGACCATAGCAGTAGAGTTGAGAGGCATATTGTGAAGTTAAATCAAAGGACTTGTACTTGTCTTGAATGGCAGCACACTGGTAAGCCATGTCAATATGTATTGGCCTTTGTAACCAGGCAGCGGGGAGTTAACCTTGAACAATTTGTGCATGAGTACTACTCGGTGAATAGGTCCAGGGCTGCTTATGGTAGAGAGATTGAGCCACTGACAGACAAAACACAATGGCCATAAGTGGAACTACCATTTGTTGTTGGTGCACCTTTACCTAAAGGTGAAGTAGGAAGACGAAGGAAACTTAGACTAAAAGGATGTCTAGAAGGTGGCCACAAGAAGAAAGGTGCCAAAGATGGTAAAGGTCCCACCGAAGCTGAAGGTGTCATTGCAGGTGACAATGCTACTGCTCCAACCAATGCAAAGGGAAAGAAAATGATTGGAGGACCTATGACTTGCAAGAGATGCGGTAAAAAAGGTCACAGGCAAGCTAGTTCCAAGTGCCCACTTAATGGGACGGCAAAAAAGGGGCAAGTATTGATTTCCTTTATTTAAAATTGAGGTAACATGTCATTATAAATATATTTATTTTACTTGTAGGAAGCAGAGGCAACCTAGTAAGAATGTTACAAAAGCTACGCCACAAGAACTTAGCACCCCGCAAAGGCCAACTAGAGAAGAAATACTACGGGATAGTCCAGGAAGGGTCACTAGAAGGTAAGGAAAATTAACACATTAACCATGCAATAAATTTTATCATACATCTAATTATCGCACCATACTTCTATGTAGCCGGCTTGCGTTCCTATTAGGAGAGGGCAGCTCTTCACAAACTGACACCACTAATCCTGTGAGGATGCATCTGCACCAAAAAAGATGACATCAAAGAGAAGGCTACATATTGGATGAATGATTTTATCTGTGATGCGATGTATTTATAGTTTTGTGAGATAAACTTGTTTAGGCTAAATTCGTGGATTTGTAAGATGAACTCATGTGTGCTTAATGTGTGATATATATGTCCAGAATTTTTATCTATTACATGTTACTGTATAGTGCTCATTTGTGTGAATTTTTATTTATTTTTGTGCGAATTTTTATCTATTATATGTGCCAGCCAATGTGGCCAGGCATGCCGACGGCGACCAGCACGCCCAACCAAGCGAGCGGCCAGTGCCCAGGCGGCCAGCACGTCAAAGGCCAGCGATCAAACAGCGACCAGAGCGGTGCTAAATACATGTATATGTGCAAGAAAAGAAAGAAAATAACATGATGTCAAGAAAATTAAGAGTTCAACGTTTGGAGGCCTATTTTAACAAAGTCGACGTTTGGAGTCCCAAAGCTGTGCAGCGCGACAATTGGAGTCCCAAATATGAATTTTCTCAGCCTCCGCGCGAGTGACGCCGCCTCACTGCCTGTCCCCGCGCTCCCCGCCGAAGCCCTGCTCTTCCCCGCCGCTGCCCGAACAGGGGATCCTCCGCCATCGCCACCACTCGAACAACCCTATCGCCACCGCTCAAAGTCCCCATCCCCGACACCCAAGATCAGGCTCCCCGCGCGTCGCGGCTCCAGCTCGAACGTGGAATGGGCAGCAGCATGAGAAGAGGGGCCGCCAGCAATCCCGGGCTCCCCAATCGCCATCGTTCGATCTTTGCACCGCCTCTTGGAGCCTCGCCCCCTCCCGGAGCTCCACCGGCGCTGCTCGGGCTCCACCGCCCCCACCCAGACCTCTGCCGCCACCTAGACCTCCACCGCCTGTTCTCCTCCACCCTGGATCAGGGATGGTGAGCGCCGCCCCTTCTCCACTGGTCTGGATCGGGATGGGGAGAGAGGAGAGAAAGGAAGGAGAAAGAGAGTGGAGTGCGGTCCCCACATGTCATACGAAAAGGTTAGAGTTTGACGTGTAGGTCCCATCTATCATAGTGACTTAATGAGACGCGCCATGGCCGTTACAGGTAAGCCGAGCAAGCAGCGACAGCAAGCCACTAGACAATGCGTGTCCTCCTGCTTGCCCTCCTCGTCGTGGCCGGCCTCCTGCTCCCAGTTTTCCTCCTCCTGCCTTCCTCTAGTAGCACCCGGTCGTCGGAGCCTATCGCCTGCACCGACGGCACGTCCAACTGCACCCTCACCAACGCGTTCGGCTCCTTCCCCGACCGCGCCATCTGCCGCGCGGCCGGCGCCGCCTACCCGCGCACCGAGCAGGAGCTCGTCGCGGTCGTGGCGGCGGCCGCGGTGGCGAAGCGGAAGGTGAAGGTCGCCACCAGGCACGCGCACAGCTTCACCAAGCTCGTCTGCCCCGGCGGCGGCGAGGGCACCATCATAAGCACCCGCTGGCTCAACCGGACGGTGCGGGTCGACGCCGAGAGGCGGCTCCTGACGGTGGACAGCGGCGTGGTGCTCAGGGATCTCATCGAGGTCGCCGCCGCGGCCGGCCTCTCGCTGCCGCACGCGCCGTACTGGAGCGGCGTCACCATCGGCGGCCTCCTCGCCAACGGCGCGCACGGGAGCTCCCTGTAGGGCAAGGGCGGCGCCGTGCATGAGTATGTGGTCGGGATGAGGATCGTGACACCCGCGCCGGCGAGCCAGGGGTTCGCCGTGGTCAGGGATCTTGGCGAGGATCACCCCGATTTGGACGCAGCCAAGGTGTCCCTCGGCGTCATTTCTCAGGACACCGTGCACACTCGCGTCAGGAAGAAATATACTAGCTGTTTGAGATCAAAATTGCTTCAGATGTCTCCTGCGCTCGTACACTGCTATAATCTTGTCTTTTACTCAGTATGATCAAGATTAACTGTTTCCTGGTAGTGGTAACACTGGTAAGAGCTAGAATTACCGTTAAGAATCAAGAACTTGGATTGAACAACTCATTTCACGGGCAGGTCACTCTTGAGTTACAACCACTGTTCAAGCGGTCGGTCACGTTCGTGACGCGCAACGACACGGACTTGGCCGAGCAGGTGGCCGTTTGGGGCCACCTCGATCCACGAGTTGGGCGATATAACGTGGCTGCTGCACCAGCGCAAGGTCTTCTACCGCAAGGACGACCGCGTGGACGTCTCCACGCCGGGAGACGGCCTCAACGATTACCTCTTCCTCCGGTCGTACGCCAAGCTGGGCGTCATCGCCGCCAGGGTCGCAGACGAGTGGCTGGAGGAGAAGGGCGGCGACCTTGCCCGGTGCCTGATGGCGCGGCTGCCGACACGGAAGGTGGAGCAGGAGGCCTTCGGCTTCACAGGGTACCCGGTGGTCGGGTTCCAGCACCGCATTCAGGCGGCCGGCTCGTGCATCGACGGCGACGGGTCCGCCTCCTGCTGATTGTGGGACCCGCGCATCGGCCGGGCTCACTTCTTCTATAACTCCGCCTTCAGCGTCGCGCTCCCCAAGGCGCCGGCGTTCGTCGGCGACGTGCTGAGGCTTCGCGACCTCAACCCGCGCGCGTTCGGCGGCCTCGACGCCAAGCTCGGCGTGCTCATGCGCTACGTCAGGGCGTCCTCCGCGCACCTCGGCAAGGCCGAGGACTCGGTCGACGTCGAGGTCATCTACTACAGGAGCTACACGGACGGAGCGCCGCGCAAGCACGCCGGCGTCGTCGACGAGCTGGAGCAGATGGCGCTGCGCAAGTACGGCGGCAGGCCGCACTGGGGGAAGAAACGGAACTTTGCCTTCGACGGCGCCATCGCCAAGTACCCTAGGGCCAGGGAGTTCGGAGTTCCTCGAGGTGAAGGACAGGTACGATCCGGACGGGATCTTCTCCAGCGAGTGGAGCGACCAAGTGCTGGGCATCGAGCTCAACCTACCCCAGCATTGTCGGGAAGGGCTGCGCATTTGAAGGACTCTGCGTGTGCTCCGACGACTCGCACTGCGCGCCGGGTAAGGGCTACTTCTGCCGGCCCGGTAAGGTTTACAAGGAGGCCAGGGTCTGCGTGTTCGACGGGGACGGGCGCAGGAGCCACGGCGCCGTCGATGAACTGTGAACAGACAGAAGCGAGGCAGACTGCCTGGTTGCTGCACTTGCGCTGTATGTTCATGGACCGTCAAGCTTGCTGGAAACATTTTATAGCATAGACTAGAATTAAAAGTACAATTTTTTACAGTGAATTCAGAACAAGTTGATGATCTCATATTTAGTAGCAGGCAATGATCGATTACTGATCACATATCATATATAAGTTGTTAATTGTTGCCATAAACTAGGCTTGTCTTCGATACAATTGTGGAGCTGAAGGGAGGGGAGGTGATCCAAACATCAGTGGTTGTTGGCAGCAATACCTTTTGCAATCATCGTCCGTCTCATAGCAATTTATCAAAGGGTTGTTGCTCTTTTGGATGCATGAGCAAATATTGACCTTGCCGGTTTTGACTGGATTTGTCTGTTGAGCTGCATAATAATTATTCGTTATATATAAGATGAATTACGCAAATGCATCAAGTGTACGGGGGTATAAAATTTAGAAGAGCACATTCCTTTCAAAAAAAATTTAGAAGAGCACAAGGGGCTCTGCTATGTCTATCATATGTATAACCTAATAATCTAGAAAATCTTCACTGTTCCACTGATGGGATGATATGCACTTACATTGTGAGACAAGCATGAAACATCCAAGGATAACCACCAAAGCCACGGTAGCGAGCCTTCCCCTCATCGCAACCATCATGGTATAAGGTGCGCCACTATATGTGAGGTATGTGGGTCATACAAATTAAACATACATACACAATCTGCATAATGTTCTATATATAGCAGGTTAAATTACTAAATATTTTAGCAAGAAGTAAAAATGGCCAGGCTGGAAACTAACCTTTCATATATAATTTTATAATAATTAGCACTTCATTGCATACCTCTCAATTGGAATGTGAATGACTACATCAAGCTACTAAGAATTTAGTCGTGATATATTTTATTCAGAAGCCAATTCATTACTGCTATGTTTTATTTCCAATTGTCTGGCTCATAATGACATTTTACCATGCATATCTCCCTATGATAATTGGCTGACAGTCTATTCATAGTGAAAAGCCACATGTACCAAATAAATCATTTTATATTGATTACATTTGTGTGACCAATTTAATGCAAACTCTGGAGGTACACATGATAATAGGCAGGGGCCAAAGAGTAATTTGCGCGCGAGCTTGGCAGGAGAAGGGTGTTGGGAACCTGAAACAAGATACTATACCAATAAGAGAAATATTTTTAACCATTCAAAAAAGAAATCAAGTTAGTAGGGGAACATGGATCGTTATCACTAGACACAAAGTGTGCCCTGCACCAAAAAAAGGTCAATACAACTGATATGCTCCAAACTGTGGACCAAAACATGTTTGCTTTCGCAATATTTCCGACAAATCTTTAGTCCTGAAAAAACATTATATTGCCAGGGAAACAGCATTTGTTTCCATGCCATACAACAGATAGTTGCTTGTACAACCATCTGATAATTTTACTTAGACGTGTTTTTTGTGCTGTCATATGAAGTGCCACACCCAGTTCTATGAATAATTCAAATGCCAACTATTTGTACGATAGGATTAAGTTTCATACACATATTGACACCACTAGTATATAGCAACATTATTATTATAAAGTAATAGGTATATTTTATTACACCAATGGCTTGAGAGTCTAAATAGAGTACACGGCTTATTATGTAAGCAAAGCCCCCATACTCCAAAGGAAAAAAATCGGTTGTTGCATATGTGTAGAACATAGCATCATCTTAAAAAAACTCCACACCAACTTCTCCTTCTGAGTTCTGAGCGACATTTATACATTTAGGGAGGAAAAAAAACAGAAACAACAATTGTGAGTGCCTGTTGTACTTCGCAAGTGTGTGTGTGTGTGGTGGGGGGGGGGGGGGAGGGGAGGGGGGGTTATTACATGCAAGGGCCTAACAAGGAAAAATTACTGGGTGACTGCCGTAAACAATTCTAGTTGAACCCATTTTATTAGCTCCTAATTTCTAAGGGTTAAATATATGCAAAATCATTACCCCCATAATCATAACCAACATATCCATAACCACAACCATAAACCACCATCCATCATCCCAGCAAATCATGTGAGGGTCCAAGCCACTCTTGACCATGTGCATAACTGATATATCAATTCTACACATATGGTTTGTGCATCTTTACCCACAAGTCATGTTACTCTTCATACCGTTCTAATTAGGCACTTACACCACACTACCAAGGTGTGTATTGGCACTCCCTAAGTCCTACGGATAAATCTGCAAGTTTACAGATATTGATATAGCTTTTACCCAAGAGTATTTCATGGTACATATTTCCAAGGGGAACATGAAGTGTGCTACTTCATTCCTTCTTTGAACCATGCCCAAATCCATTCGTCCAATGCACACAAAATCCATACCGTCTAATCATCTGATGTCTTGAATCTGGACTGAGCATTCATTCGATGCTTTCCTCCGATAGCTTTTTCGGATAATCCGGTAAATGTAAAATTTCTCCTCTAGAAACTTCTATTCTCTGAGTGAAGCTCCAGTGAAAATTTCCGACTCCCCCAATGGATCTTCTGATGACACATCGGAACTTCCGGTGACCACTACCTTCACACGCCGCAGTGTCTCTATAGAAATCAGAACCTCTCTGGTTTTCATGACTTAGCCATGAAAATCAATGAACGACTTCCTCAGAGGGGCCCTATCAGGGATGGCGCATGTTGGGTTGCCTTAGCATCTGCAGGCCAGCTAGGACATCCTCAAATTCCATAGAGATACAAGAAGAATGTCAATTAGGGTTTGGAAGAAAATTAGGGTTTGAAGAATATAGAGTGAAATGCACCGTAGGTCCGTAAACTATTCCCACATTCTCATCTAAGTTCACAAACTTTTTATAGCGGCCATGTGTCCTTCAACTTTTTACTTGGTTCATCCAAGTGTTAATACAGGTCTATGATTGGACCTCTAGTTGATGGATCTAGATGACCGCTTTGAAAGTTTGTGGACCTGGATGAGAATGCGGAAATAGTTTAGGAACCTATGGTGTATTTCACTCAAGAATAAAAGTAAGGCAATTGTATTCGATCGAGGATAAAATGTCAAGCAGCCATAGACCTTCATATTTATAGGGTGGGGAGGTCTTGACCCTTGGAGAGCTCAAATAAATCATGAAATGTACTTAAAACCATAGCTCTTTTGTACTCCCTCCATTCCAAATTATAAGTCATTCCAAGAATCTTGGAGAGTCAAAGCATCTCAAGTTTGACCAAAATTATAGAGAAAATTATAAAGATTTATGACATCAAATAGGTATACTATGAAAATATAATTGATGAAGAATCTAATGACACTTAGTTGACACCATAAATGTTATTATATTATCATATAGATTTGGTCAAACTTGAGATACTTTGACTCTCCAAGATTCTTGAGATTCTTGGAATGACTTATAATTTGGGATGGAGGGAGTATATTTTTGTAGCCATGGTCTCTGATAATTAATATGGAGCTTACAAAAAGAGTCTCTAATTAGTGAGAATGAGATTCATATCGTAGCCCGATTTTCACGATCATTGATATGTACTGCAGCAAACTTCACTCTTTCTGGAAGACCAACGTGCTGCTGGTGGTGCCATTAGTTCACTGCAAATTAAACCTTGCTTCACCATTAATTCAAGATTAAGCATGTCCCTTGTTAAGTCATCATGGATCAAGTCGCGAACACAGAGAGCAACAGCCAAGCTGTATCAGTACGGATCCAACGTGGGGGGCTCCTACCCTCATGGATCCCGTAGAGCCCCAAAACCCCACTTACAAATTTTAGACATATATGAGGAGGAGGAAGAAGGGAAAGAGAGGAGGGAGGAAGAAGAAGAGAAAATTGAGCCCCCCTTGTTGTGTGAACCTGGATCCGCCCATATCAGGTCAGCGCGTGGTCCGGAGGATGCCATGGAAGGTGAGCGTGCCCTCGAGGTCCCCAATGATCCGCGCGATGCGCACCTCCAGCCCGCGTTGCACGTCCCTGAGCAGCGCCCCGGCCACGTCCATGAGCCTCTTCATGTCCGCGCCGTCCTCGCCGCCGCCGCGGCTGACGAGGCCCGACGCGATCCTGGACTGCGTTTCCAGCAGCTTCTGCCCGGTGGCCACCATGAATCGCTGCAGCTGGAACGTCTCCTCCAGGAACTGCCCCAGCGCCGCGCTCTGCTCCCCCGACGTGCCGTGCCGCCGCTCCCGCCCCACGCTCCTCTTGCTCTCCTCCTGAAACAGCCACACAGAGGATTAATTTCTTATCATCAACACATGATCGCCGGTAATAAACTAATAATGCAGAAACAATTCTTGAGATGATGGAATGTGAATTCACGTTTATTTTCCGTACCATTCTTGCGCAGAGGTCGTCGATCTTGTCGTCGAGAGACTGGTAGCGCTTGACGTGCTTGCTCAGGAAGGACATCATCGTCTGGTACCTCGTCCTCGGATGCTGCCGGCTGCTGCAACTGGCTTCGCTCCCTGACGACCTCGTCGCGGCGGCGGCCTCCTCCTTGCCTTCCGCGGCCAGCTTCTCGAGCACCAGCAGCTGCTGCTTCAGCCGCTTGATCTTGTACGACACCGCCAGGGCGTGGATGTCCGTCTTCCACGCAGAGCTCTTCTGGCCAGGCGGCACGACCACGAGCGCGAGCTCCGATGTCGCCTCTTGCTCTTGGGAACTGCTCGTGCTGGCCTGCGCCTGCGCGTTGCCGGGGTCGGTGTAGACCTCCTTCTCCTCCTCGATCTCAGACCTGAATGACTGCCGGGGCGGGGCATCGTGTCGCTCGTGTTCCATCCACGTTGTCGCCGCCGCGGCGCACGCGAGATCCCGAACCGGAACGACATGCGCCTCTGTTGCTTCCAGATCGAACGCCTTCTCCTTGTCATCATCCGGGGAGATTAGCTCGTCCACCTTGGTCTCTGCACGATGATACTTGCTGACCTCATCAGTGCCCTCTTGATGCCGCGAGCTGCCGGATGACAGCTTGTCAGCTTCTCCTGAGGCTGTCCTTTGGATCTTCACCGGTGAGCATGGGATGCAGCGATCGTCGGCGTCGGTGTCCTGGCCACCGGCCGGCACGCAGATCTCCACCCCGAGTGCCTGTGCTTGGAGCGCCTCCAGCTGCTCCTTGAGAGCCCTGCTCTCGTTCTCCCTTTCCAGGAGCAGAGCCTCCAGCCCGGCGCCGTGCTTCTCCTGCTGCGCCAGCCGCGCCTCCAGCTCCTGGATCCGGCACCGGAGACGCGACTCCTCGACGTCCATGCTCACCGCGCGCCACCGGAACGCCTCCAGCTTCTCGTCCTTGAGCCGGAGTTGCTCGGTGAACGCCTCGATCTCCGCGGTGTGCCGGTGCTTCATCATGGCCGTGTACTTCTCCGTCTCCATCTGGAACCACTCCTGCAGGCCCTGGTACTCCTCTACGGCTGCAGGCCGTACAAATCAGAATAGCATAGTCAGAACTCTGGAACACTGCTGCTTGTTCACTATATGGCCTTGTTTAGTTCACCCCAAATCCCAACTTTGGCACTATGTAAAAAGAAGATTCACCATCACATCAAACTTACGGTATATGCATAGAGTACTGAATGTACGAAATCAAAAACTAATTGCACAGTTTTGTTGTACTTTGCGAAACGAATCTTTTGAGCCTAATTAGTCAATATTTGGACAATAATTCACAAATACAAACGAAATGCTACAGCATCACTACAATAATTTTGGCACACTAAAGTTGGGCAACTAAACAAGTTCTATCTCTAATGTCTGACTAGACCGTACAAATGAAGAAGCACACAGAAGTCAGAACTCTGAAACACTTATGTCTAACAAGTTTGGAAGACAGTCATGCTGTTTTTACTCAACAGAACATGTTAGAACACAACAAAAACAAACTTTTTTCAATTGAATCCTGTCCTGGCAGCATGTGCTGACCAGATCAGTAGTGAGGGAGTACCATTCAGTGAGCAGAAGCAAGCAGAGTACAAGACAGAGCAGGTGGACATACCGGGCTTGTCGTCGACGTGGCTGGCATAGCGGTCGACGCATTCAATGGTGGTTAGCTCCTTCGCCGGCGCCTGCCGGTGGTCCTTCTTGCCGTCGCCCTCGACTTGGTCCACGAAGAGTATCTTGGTGTCGAGATTGGCCGCGCGCGCCGCGGCGTCTGGGGCCAGCACCTTGTCGGAGCACCCGGACGGCGGCGGCGGGTCGGTCACGCACCGCGCCGACGACGACCTGGAGGAGCCCCGGCGGTGGCCGCGGGATTCCCACATCTTGCGCCACCGCTCGGCCTCGAGCTCCGCCTGCTTCCGCCTGGCCTTGCACATCTTCACCTCCCGCACCAGCATCTCCCTGTCCTCCATGTCGATCTTGGACTTCCGGAGCATCGCCGAGAGGATCTTGTCCTTGTGCTCCGCGTCCCGCCGCAGGCGCGCGGCCTCGGCGGAGAGGTCCGCCGCCGCGGAGGCCGCCTCGTCCCGGCGCTCCAGGGCCTCCCTGAGCTCGGCCTCCGCCGTGTCCGCGAGCCGCGCGGCGCGGGCCAGGTCCGCCTCCAGCTGCCGCTGCGCGGACGCGAGCTCCACGAACGCCACCTTGTGCTTCCGCACCTCCGCGGCGTGCTCCGCCGCCTCCTTCGCCGCGCGCTCCCGCAGCTCCTCCGCCGCCCGCTCCGCGGCGCGCAGCCGCTCCTCCGCACCCTCCCTCCTCTGGATCTCCTGCTCCATAGCCCTGTCCTTGAGCGCCGCCGCGTCACGCTGCTCCTCCAGCTGCCGCCGCAGCTCCGCGGCCTCCTCCTCGCGCTTGGCCTCGCGCGCGCGCGCCGCGGCGACGACGGCGTTCACCTGCCGCCGCAGGGACTTGCGCTCGGTGAACCACCGTTGCTCGTGCGACGCGAAGATGCCGGCCACCTTCTCGTTGGCCTTGGCGTCCTCCGCCCGCCGGTGCCGGAGCTCCTCCAACTGGCGCTCCAGCGCGGCGAGCTTCTCCAGTAGCGCGAGCTCCCTGGCGCGCGACCACCGGCACCCCCGGCGCCTGGCGCCAAGATCGCACCCGCCGGCGATTCTCCCCTGCGCTCCTAGAGCGGCGAGGGCGCAAGAAAAACCGACGCAGTAGCCAGCGGCGCGGTGCATCGAAATGGCCGAGGAGGACGACGCCGGAGCCAATGGCAGCGTGTAATCAGCCGCCATCACGCCGGTGGACTTCCCCACTGGTTCTTGGCTCGTACTTGGAGTGGAATTGAAGAAACGAATAGCTTCCTGTCCTGTCACTTATCTCACACGATGATTTGACTGCCTTAACGGCAGGAAACCGGCAGGGCCAAGAGTCTAGAGCGGCGAGGGCAATGGCGACCCGGTGGCGTCGCGGGAGGCATGATGGCGGCGGCGAGCGGGAAGGAGAGAGGGGGAAGCGACGCGAGCTGCAAAGTGGCAAGGATTGAATCAAGTGATGGGGCCTCCGGAAGAAAATTGCGTTGGCAGCGGCGGATGATTGAGTCGAGGGAAAGGCTGTCGCTGGTACGGAGGCGGTCAATGTGGGCGCTGGGATTCCAAATGGAGCGCAACGGCCAGCGCACAAAGGAATGTGAGATGAGCTCGATCGCTCGCTTTGCTTCTTTAGTGGACGACAGCACGGGGGACTGGCTGTAATACAGTAATAGAGTGGAACGCCTCTGTCGTCTAGTAAGACCGTCTTTTTTTTCTTCCCGGGAAAAAAATAACATTTTTATCTTCGTTTTGATTAGCTCCGCATCAACACATTAAGCAAGAGAGATTCTAAGTCCTCCTAAGCTCCTTCTAGACCCGCCACTGATCGATACTCCAAAATCCAAACCCGCCATGCAAATGTAGGAGGAGAGATTAACTGATATTTGACACATAATGCTAGCTCGGTCAGTGGAAAATGTCGAGGTGAAGATGCAATTTCACCAGCGCCTAGCCCTCGTCAACTCGGATGCATCATGTGTGAACGAATTCTTTATGTTTTCAAGGAAATTTGTCCTATCAATCATCTATATGCCTATTTTTCACTTCCGTTTGTTTCCGCCGCATCCATTCCTTGTACATTCAGCGGGAGAAAATACAGCGAGATTATTCGATAGCGTTTGGTTTGAGAGCGAGGTAGGATGGAATGGCTCCATCCTAAATTTCTAATTTTAGGATTGGAGTGATTTCATTTTCGTGTTTGGTTGGGAGAACGAAATGATTCGATTTTTTTATTTGGTTGGAGGGATGTAGGATGCAAGGGTTTTCCTTCATTTAGCACCGTTAGTTGTGGGGCTTATTTGTCAATCGAACAAGCCTCTCATCCCTTCCATGCTGCCGCCGCCCCTGCAACCCTCCTTGCTGCTCGCTTTGGCCGCCATCCTGCTTGCGAGCCTCGCGGCCTGCTGCTTGGGCTAGCCTCGCGACGTGGTTGCAAGCTGCCAGCTAATCGAAGCTGGCCGCTACTGCAGATCATCTTCTGCTTGCGGAATTGAAGCTCCGTCCGACGAATTGAAGTCATCCACCGTTTGCCGCAACGTGTCCTCCATCCGCCAAATCGATTGGAGCTCCGCCTCCTCGTGTTCAAGCGCGGCCTGACCAGGGTGCTATGGGAGGGCGACGGTGTTGGCATGGGAGGAAGCACGGGACATGCATCGAGATGGGACGAGCTCGTCTGACTCTTTTTCAAGTATGAGCTCAGTTCTAATGGAATATTCCTACTGGGGAGCTGCTCCATCGCACTTTGTGAACCAAACACTGCTAAGGACGGAGCTAATCCATCCCATTCTCTATCATCCCACCAATCAAACACTACCTTGGTTTCAGCCATCTCTACCAGCACCGTTCTCTACGTTTTTTTTTTTTAACTTTTTAACCCTTTCTGCCTTTTTGGTTTGGGCTGTTACCCGTTACCGTTAGGTTCTTCTTTCGGGAAGAACGCAGCACCCAACATGAGCAGGATGGGCATCTTTCTTCTCTGTCAAAAGTCAAAACTAGTAAACTACCATACTACCATCCAAGAGGAATGCAGCTTTTGCTTTCTGCCCCCTCCTTGCCTTCTTTCTATCTTTCTTGCTGTCAGAGACGCGCCTTTCCTGCCCCTGGGGGCTGGGGCCGGCTCCATTCCCGGATCAACAAGCTCTGCAATTCTGCGTTGCTGCGGCATGTGGCCTCCAAAAGGCGCTTTCGCTTTCCTTGTCCCACGCCCACCAGGATCCGGTCCTGATAAAGGGATGGTCAGTCCGTGAGCTCAGTCCCAGTAGCAATGTCACAATTCAAAGATGCTGCTGGTTGGTAGTCCGGTCCGGTACAACCAGCAACTTTGTCCCTAGTCCTACCGCTAGTCTACCGCTACCTGCCAGTAAAAAGTTCAATGTTCAAAAGTTGCTACGAGTACTTCGGCGACCAAAGTATGGCCCCAGGCCGCAAGCATCGATTGTGATTTGTGAACCTGCAACTTGGACAGCAGTACATGTCCAACACGCTTCTAGTCTTCGGCAAACAGTTCATGCTTGGATATGGCTGGTGGCTATAGATCAGAGAGATGCATCACCTCCTAGTGTCGTGAAACTTGGATTTTGGTTCCTAGCCTGTTAGGGGAGTTTGAATACTAGGGGCTAAATTTTAGCGATGTTACATCGGATGTTCGGATGCTAATTAGAAGAACTAAATATGAGCTAATTATTAAACTAATTGCAGAACCCCGAGCTAATTCGCGAGACGAATCTATTAAGCCTTATTAATCCATCATTAGCAAATGGTTACTGTAGCACCACATTATCAAATCATGGACTAATTAGGCTTAATAGATCCATCTCGCGAATTAGACTCTATCTGTGCAATTAGTTTTGCAATTAGCCTATGTTTAATACTCCTAATTAGTATCAAACATCCGATGTGACAGGTGCTAAACTTTAGCGGGTGGTATCCAAACACCCTCTTAGTTATGGCATTCCAGATCCATACTAATTATGGCGATTTAGATCTGAGTTACATACTCACACTATGTTGTATTTGCCACTCGATAAGATGTCAACCCATTTGTAACATGTATAAACCCATAGTACCTGGTTTATACATGAATAATACTTGGTTTTATAAAAAAAAGAACAGGAAAGGGGAGTACCTGAGCCTAAGATAGGGTTCTAAGGATGAGAAGAAAACAAAAATCAAATGAGCCAATGAGGTCCTGCACATTGTTGGAATTTTTGCAAGATAAGGTCACACATGTACCCTGTGCATTACAGTTACCCTATGCATGTGCTCTATAAGCATTGCGTTGCTTTCTTTTCCCTTCAAAAACCTTACCATTCATTTAAAGTCTTTTGAAATGAGGAGAGAACAATCATTATCATAAGGTGGGTGGATAAGAATTTTTTTTTCAAACAGATACTCTCGATGCCATGACTGCCACAGCGCCCACAGCTAGAGTATTTAACAAGTTCAGTTGGAGGCAGAGGCAGGAACTCATTGCATGGAACACTAGACTTGTTTCCTTCGGCTAGTCCAGATAGGATCTAGCGTGGTCGTCTGCAACTATTCTTTGGCGGCGTACTTGATGCATTATTGCCTGGCCTTAGCTTGCCAGCGCTGGCGATATTTCCTTCATACTAATACTACCGATTATTCGAACAGAGACGTAGAAAACCGACGAAATATAATCATTATTGATTATCTTCCTCCACACAACAAGTTGTAACCAGAGAGAGGAGAAGGATATATACACTACTAGGGAACGTGGTACTAAGCTTTAGTACCGGTCGGTAACCCCCTTAATACCGGTTGTCCAATTGTTACTAGCAATTCGGTACTAGAGGGGGACCTTTAGTACCGGTTAAAATAACCGTTACTAAGGGTACTAAAAAATAAAAAAAAGCAAAATCCCTCACCGGCTTGCTGCCCCCTTCCGCCGCCGGCTCACCGCCCGCCCCCGAACCCTCGCCGCACCGCCGCCCGAGCCATTCACCCCTCTGAGCCAGCCCGCCGCCCCCGCACCGCCGTCCCCACCCACCGCCTGACCCCGCCGCCCTGTCGTCGCCGCCACTGCTCCCGCCGTCGCAGCCGTGCCCCAATGGCCACCGCCCGCCGTAGCCCAAAGCCGCTCCCGCCGTCGCCTCAGGCACGAGGTGAGGGGCGAGCGGAGAGGAGAGGAGAGGAGAGGCCGAGGAGGGATGGAAGAGGCCGTTGGAGGAGGGAGAGAGTGAGGGAGGCGGAGGAGCTGAGGGAGAGAGGGGGCGGATGGATAAGGAGGGAGGCGGAGTTGAGGGCCAGAGGGAGCGGCGGATGAAATTATTAAGGCCAGCTTTTGCACACCTTAAGGAAACCCTTTGATACCGGGTGGAGCTCTCACCTGGTACTAAAGTACTAATGTGCCTGGAACATCCGGTACTAAAGGGTCACCTTTAGTACCGGGTGGAGCTCCCACCCGATACTAAAGGGGGTCATGGGGGCCTCCTTGGAAACTATCCATTAGACTGGTACTAATGCTTACATTTACTGAGCTAAAAAGTGATCGGTACTAAACCTCGGACGAGAGATCCATTCCCTAGTGCGTGTATATGTTCGTTCCAACTTGACTCACATGAGAGTGCTGGTGTTCCAATGATTATAGAGTGGGCTGCATGCCATCTTTGGATAGGAGGGACGTGCTTGTACGTACGCGTCGATAAGAATGTACGCTCCTAGTGTCGTTTTGTAGGGGTACGCTTGGACCATCCCTCGTCCTACGTAGCATGGACAGTGTGCGTGCCGCAAAATTGCAGTGTACAGTGACCATTTTGTCAGGCCTACCAGAGACGATGATTCGAGTCAGAGCAAAGGATTACAATTGAGAGGAGATGATACTATAACTAATCAATGACAATATCCTGACAGCCGATCGAGATGGTCCGCATACGATTTAAATCTAAGTACTTCCTCCATCCTAAATTACTATTCGTTTTAACTTTTTTAAGTACGTACCTTTTGCTACGTATCTAGATATATATGTGTCTACATGCATAGCAAAAGATATGTATTTAGAAAAGTAAAAATAAATAGTAATTTGGACATATTTGCAGCCGGGACAAGTGTCTCCTACGCAACAATTGGAGGCAGATAGGTTTGCCTCTGCCTCCCGCAGTGCAAACGCGGCCGCCACAGAATGATCACGCGGACCGATTCGTTGGAACGAACCGAACAAATCGAAGTAATGCACGTATCCCACCATGTAATAAAGTGCGGTGCGTGGTCGAGTGCGATCGACGCAATTAAGATATCAGAGATATGCCAACATCTCCGAACTTCAGCCAGGACGACACGTCGTCGACGACCATACGTGTTCTCCAAAGAAACACGTCGTCGAGTGCGAGCGCCCAACGGCGGCCCATTCCCTCTCTTGTTTACAGCTCTCGAGCTCTTGGAGCAGCTGTAATTCGTTGGAGAAAGGTGGAGATGCACATGCGCGATGCGTCCTGGCGCCACCCAACTTTACAGAATGGCGCGGCCGGGCCGGGCCGGCCGGCCGCCTTTGTACGTGCACCCGTCGGATGCACTTGGCCATTCCATCATTACGGCCGCGCGCGCGGCCGCTTGCTCGGCGAAGCTTCGGTCCCTCGCGGATTTCGTTTGCGACGCCGACGGATCATGTAGGAAAGGCCCCCAAGAGTACTAGGTGGCTAGCTATTCCAAGAACTCGATACGATCGCCCATTCGCGCTCCCTACATCCGATCCGGCACACATGTGACGAACGGCAAAATAAATGCGTGGTCCAATATACCACTACTGGAATACGTTCGGTACTAACGCGCACGGGTCGTCACGCATATTATCCTGCACGTTAGTACTGGTCATCACGCTCATCACGTACAGTGCCATCAAAGTCCCTATAGTACCGGTTTGAAGCCTCAGCTGGTACTAAATAGTGGCACGTGAATCGCGTAGCCACCAGCTAGATTCCCTAGGAAGTCATTTAGTACCGGTTGTAGCTTCAACTGGTACTAAATGGTTTTATTTACCGGTTGAAACTACTAACCGGTACTAAATGGCATTCTCACCATTTAGTACCGGCTGAAGCCAACCATTTGCTTTATATATAAATGAGCTGCTTCCTTAGCTTCCTCCCCGAGCAAGCTCAACCATTTGCTCGGGCTTCGTTTTTCTTCACTCGAGCATTTTTTTTCACTAGACCGGTTAGCAACTTCATTCTCCCTCCTCTGGTCATAGTATTCTAGATTTTTTTGAATGAGCTAGTTTAATGTTACAAATTGAGTACTTGTTACTTTATTAGAGTGAGGAGGATGGAAAATTTTTTAGAATAAGTTTTATGGTACAAATGGAGTACTTGTTGATCTTTTAGAATGAGGAGAATGGAGAGTTTTTTAGAGTGAGGTGAATGGGGAGTTTTTTAAAATAAGTTTTATGTTACAAACGGAGTACTAGCTTGTTGATCTTTTACAACAAGGAGAATGGAGAGTTTTTTAGAGTGAGGAGAATGGAGAGTTTTTTAGAATGAGTTTTATGATACAAATGGAGTACTTGTTGATCTTTTAGAATGAGGAGAATGGAGAGTTTTTTAGAGTGAGGTGAATGGAGAGTTTTTAGAATGAGTTTTATGTTACAAATGGAGTACTAGCTCGTCGATCTTTTACAACGAGGAGGATGGAGAGTTTTTTAGAGTGAGGAGAATGGAGAGTTTTTTAGAGTGAGTTTTATGTTACAAATGGAGTAATTGTTGATCTTTTAGAACGAGAAGAATGTAGAGTTTTTTAGAGTGAGGACTAAATATTATAAACACATTTGCTCTATCTTTCCCCTACCTAATATTGATCAAGTTTTTTTTATCTAATACGAATCTCTATGTCCATTTTTCACGTAATACAATGCAGATGGACTGGCAATGGGTGTAACACCTCCGCTCCTCCAATACTAGAGAACAGAAGAACTTCGAGTTTACAAACTCTAGCTGAACATCGTAAAAGAATCTTGAAATAGTTTTCCAAACAACTTTTGAAGATAGATTTTCATAATAGAAGTATGGTGGTCAATAGCCGGTTCAGGCAGAGATATGTTCACTGACCTTGACCTATCGGCTTTTGGTTGGTTTTGGATTGCCAAAATTGGCCATGCTCAGTGAACAAGTCTTGGGCCACCATACTTCAATTATGAAAATGTATCACTTGCTCCAAAAGATGTTTGGATAATTATTTCAAGATTCCTTTATGATATTCAGCCAGAGTAGGTGGACTCGTAGATCTCATGTTGTACCATTATTTTAGGATTGGTGTATCTTTTTGTCTCCCAAATTAACGATCGTGATGTGAACGATCCTATTTTCTAAATATCTCATTTATGTAAGACTTAATATATGCGCTAGATTATGTTTAGGAATAGACATTATCGATATAAATCGTAGTTTGTATGTTGCGATGATTAACGGTCACGATGTGGACGATCCTAGATTCTAAGTATCTAATTTATCTAATTTATGTAAGATTTAATATGTATGATGAATTTCATATGTAATGCACTCTGGTTAATATTTGTGATAAATTTTTATCTCTACTATTTCATATATATATATATATATATATATATATATATATATATATATATATATATATATATATATATATATAACATACATACATGTGACAATCTTGCCGTAATGATTGAAATATTTTATTAGAATTAAGATAGTGTGCACGGGAAAGAAAATTGTTGGAGGTGGACAGTTTCAGCTCCTGCCAATTTGGCAACTTTAGTACCAGTTGGAAGCATGCCTGGTACTAAATGCCCCTAATTTTAGATCCCGTCATTTAGTAACTTTAGTACCGGTTGGGAGCCCTGCCCGATACTAAATGGAGGAATTTAGTACCGGGCAAAGGCTAGCTCTGGTTCTAAAGTGTCCCACCTACAAATATTTGGTCTTCTCCAAACACTTAGCAGTTTCCAAAATAGCAGTTCCTTCCTCTGCGCCGCACCGGCCACGTCCCCATTGCCCTCGCCCACCGCCGCTGCCCTGTCCCCATCGCTATCGCCATCGCCGTCGCCATCACCCACCGTCACCGCGCCGGTCCATCCCCATCTCCATCGCCATCGTCGTCGCCACCGCCCCGTCCCATCCCCGTCTCTGTCGCCGTCGCCCGTCGCCCCATCCCCAGCTCTGTCGCCCCATCACCATCGCCCCGTCCCCGATCACCGCCACCCCGACCCCAGCCACCGTCTCTCTCGCCACGCCTCTCCCTCCCCGCTTCCCCTGCGGTCCACCGCCGCACCTCTCCCTCCCCCACCTCCCCTGCACGCCACCGCGTCTCCCCGCGTGCCCTCTCCGGTTAGGTTTCTATTTTTGATGATTTTGATTTTGATGCATTAAAATGATTTTGCTACCCGTATTGGATTAAAATGGCTATGATTTTGCTTGAATTGGATACCAATTTGTATTGAATGCTAAGTAATTATTTTTTTGATATAGGCATAAGACTATATCTCGTAGAGGACATGTAGATATTCACGGGTAGCATTGTGATATAATTGTGGATGGCTATGAAATGATGGTCTAGATTTATTTCAATGTATATGATGTGCGTGTATGACAATGTATTATTGGTGGCAAAGTTGACTAGTTAAGAAAAATGATGGCAAATTATCTTATCACAATTTTATTTGGACACTCTGGGCTAACTATGGCAAGTGGAAGTTGTTCTCGCCGTGGTGGTGGCAGCCGTGGACACTATATTTTCGAGGAGCCACCATTGGCTCATCCTCCAAAAATTCACTTCTCTAATCACATCATTGACAAGGACGATCAAAGCAGAGGAACAATTCCCAACATATTAATATTCTTTCCTACATGAATAATTTCTAAATTTACTTACCTACAATGTAGCTTATCGACAATATTAGATGGCTGAAAGATGTTGTCGAAACTCTAGGTGGTATTTCTCCTTTAGTGCAAGCCGAGATAGTTGGTCCACGGAATTTTAAAGAGTAAAGATCTCTTTTCAAGTACCTGTTCGAGAAACACAAGCCAACTGGATGAGAGTATTAGGACAACCCATCTTGATGGTTTCAATTGTTGCATGGGGTCAATTAGCACCAAGTAAGGTAACTTTTGAAAGAACCACCGTGGAGGCCTGCCTACAACAGCTTAGGATCATAGGTACTTTGCATCAGACTTCTCATATTTTCGAATAAAGGTGCTTGAGGAGGGAGAAAGCAATGTGACTAGGACTACTGAGAGGCTTTGTCAGCTGAATCAACACGACATGGTACAGAACATATCTAATCATCCTTTTATCTTTAATTATGTTACATCTTTTAAATTTCATCACGTTATTCTCTTCTTTTAGGATGTTTTTGTCAAACCTCGGCGGCAATAAGCTTTCATGCGATTCTGGCTCAAGTCTTAGATGTGTTGAATTATAGTTACACCGATGGAAACCCGATACGCACCAGAGATTTCAAACTCCAAGCTTATCTCACTTTCTACAGGCCATTTCAGTTGACATTGTCTCCATCTCACTTTCTACATGCCATTTCAGTTGACGTTGTCTCCATTGTTTGATATTTATGGTAGTGCATGTGACCATGCTTGTGAAGCGCTAGAGAGTGCACTAATTCATGCTCTAGCTTATATTGATGAAGTTTTAGGTTTTACGAGTGGAGATTTAAGCAATATGGCATATCTACGTAAACGAAACGAATTATTAAATATGTAGCATGCATGGATGTACTCCTACCATATCCTTTTCTTATGGATTTGAACTTGTTCTCTCTAAGATCTTAAGTATTGATATACGAACTATTGAGTGTTAATGATTTGGAATTGAATGGGTTAATATATTAATGTAATATTATTAGTAAAAGCTCCGTCGTATACGAATACAAATTAAAACAAAAGGGTAAAAATAGAATAAACTTGAGTACTGGTTAATAAAACCAACCGGTATTAAAAAGTCATCCGCAACAGTGCGACGTGGCTCGCAGTTTAGTACCGGTTGGTGTTACTGATCGGTACTAGGTTGGGCTGACTGGTACAAATGATGTGTCATTTAGTATCGACCAAGCGATACCAGTCAGGTGCCTAGTACCAATGGGTGTTACTGATCGGTACTAGAAGTCGACTCACTAGTGTAATGACATGCACGTACACAATTTTCTTATGTCTGTCTTCTGTACGTGAGGATATACTGTTAGCACGAAGCATAGAGTAGTGCTGTATAACTACAACAAGGGCACATGTACTACAGTAAAAAAATGTATTATTAACTTAATAACTTGACTGACCGGGTGGCTCTTCTTGGACCATCCAAGATTCCAAATAGTATATATAGTTTTACTGCATTCGCACGGTGACATACATGAACCCATGGTCATGATCAAGCTGGCTGTTGTTGGCCATGCATGCACCAACCGACCTGGGCTAAGCTGCTTCTTTCGTCGTATTCAAATGCATAGCCGATCGACCTGGGACAATGCCGGCTGTTCCAGTATAGCACTATAAGTTAGTTAACTATCTTTTCGAGACGAGAGGAAGAAACCGAAGCTTTCAGCGCAAGCATGTGGGCGCGTTTTGAGAAGCAGACGGGATTTGGTATTGATAGTCGCGGGTTTCGAAAGATTGCAGGGCAGCTCAGCTTGGTTTAGCTGCTTCTTCGAGCGGACCAAGCAGATATGCACTACTGCGTCTTCCTACTAGGTTTTTCTTCTTTTAAAAAATTAATTAACGTGCAGTACAGACGGCTGCTACATCAAAGCTTTTTTTTAAATCACACGGTACAGACGCAGATGCGCACACTCGCTCGTACGAACACACGCACGTAACCCCCTACCTTATAAGCACCTTCGAAAAACTGAGCCGACAAATCCTCGAGATTGATGAAGTCACCACTGGCGCCTCGCTATTGGCAGGCACGTACTACTGAAAGAATAGCGCCGATTAGATTCTGAAATAAATCTAGAAAAATGCGAGCACTTGTGCCAAGTCAAGAACTCGAACCCTGTGAAATAAATTTGTTTATCCTAATCTCACTAACTCACAAACACGCAAAAGTAGTTAGTTGTCTGTCTAGGTATATACACATGAAACATTTTCCCTTTTGAAAACAAGAAAGCTGGGACTGTGCAAAAGTGAAGCATGAATGCTAGACTAGAAGTTCGATGTTTCAGCCTCACTTATAACTTGTTCATTATCAAACGAGCTGTGTGACCTGTATGCTGTCAAATGGCGACGTTGTCTTTATTGGTTTGAGACAGTAGTAAAGCAAAATGGAGGACAAGCAAACAAAAGACAGTTGGCTAATTATAAGCTCTCGTGTCTGTCACTGCAGCTAACGAACATGGGTCATCTTCCTTTATCTCTTTTTTTCTAACGAGAAAAGGAGGTGTGCAAAGTGGTAACCGTATCTATTTTGAGTGTGTGCTAAGAGCTGCAAATGTTATATTTCGCTCCCGCAACCGTAAATCGAATGTCGTACCGGTGAGGAAGAGGGGGCGCCTATCTAGCTTCTAGTAGCTGGTTAGCGTTACACCCGAGCATTTTGCGGGCCGAGCTAGGCCAGGCCGGGCTGGAAAAAAGCTCGATTTATTTTGGGTTGAAAATTTGTGCCCACGAATGCCCATGACGTTCCATAGGAATTGTCGATCTGAATTTTCGGGCTGGGTTCGGGTCACCCATTCTTTTTTCAATTAAAATTAAATGAATTTAATTGTTTGGACGGTGTCGGGCCGGTCCGATTTTTTTAGCTTGATTTTCGCTGACCACACCCGGCCCAACAGCTAGCATGGGCGGGTCAAAACCCCGATGGCTTGGACAGGGCCCACAGGCTGGGCCGAGCTTAAAATGCTCGTCTTCAACTTTAAAATCCAATAACAGCCTACGGAACAGGCCCACAGAGAGTACTACTTCTATCGCCGCATCACAGCATATAAAGAAAGCAGCACCCAGCAAGCGCAGGGCATAAACAGGGCCTAGCCTCGAGCGAGATAGGCTGGCCAGTCAAAGCTTTTTTGTTCTTTTCGTTTCCCCTTTCTATTCCTTCTTTATTTTAATTTTAAACGCACTTCTTCAAATATGTCCATTAATTCATTAAGTTTATTAATATGCACCTTTCAATAACTTGAAATTGCTAATTCAACATTTCCTAAAACATATTTTAACATAGTTGAAATTGAAGTGTTGAAATTTAAGATTGAAAATGTTGAAATGATATATTCGAAAGGTTGATTAATTTTTACACCTATTAAAATTGTGAAGCACTTGGTTCAACATTTCGTGTAAACTAGGTCAACATTTTGAAAATATAGCATTTCAACATTTTTTTTCAAAAATGTGTTGAACAAGTGTTTTGATGTCATTGAATTTTAAAAAATAAAATAAATAAACAAATGTGCATATTGGATCTTATTCTATTGAGTTTATTTTAAGCATACTATGCTTCAAATGGTTCAAAAAACCGATGCAAGGATTAAGAGAAAAATGAGTTTGAATTCCTGGATTCAATCAAAACAACATGTCTCGTGGTGTGCATTGCTCCGCCACGTGTTCACACTCAGTTGGTTAGCGCTAGTTGAATTTCCATTCACATGGGTGTGCTGTCCTTCCTTCATGAGTTCGGAGCCACCGCATTGCGATATTTTTACCCTATTTATCTTTAATAATGACATGAATTGAATACCATAACTATTGATCATACCTAATTATCAGATTTTTTTTCGCATATGCATTGTATTTTGGAGGACATTCTGTTTTCGCATGAATTTGAACTATAATGAAGCATAATTGGATGAGGCCTTGAACAAGCACAACCCAAATAAAGGGCCTGTTCGCTTCAGCTTATAAACCGGCTGAAAAGCTGAAACGGCTGATTTGTTGTGAGAGGAAAACACTGTTTGATGGCTGATAAGCCGGCTGAATAAGCTGAAGCGAACAGGCCGAAAGAGTCAAAGGGCCCCAAAAGGGCCTAGGCCGATCGGCCTATGGAGCTTAGGCCGATCGGCCTAGAGCCTCAGGGCGCCCATTCGTGCTTATTATTGGCGAGCAATCCTCCAGGAAGGCTTAGGGCTAAGTTTCTGAAAATAAGTTGATATTGGGATCAAAGTGAATCAAGAGAAGATTTGGAAGGTTATCGGGAGCCATTCTTATCCCGAGGTTATCATCGAGGTAGGCCCACATGCAAGTGAGAAGAAGACTTCAATACACCATCGAAGACTTGGGAACGAAAGAGGGCGCGAGAGGCCAAAAGGAAGGACCAAGCCGATCGGCCTGACCCACCCAAGCCAATAGGCCTGGGCCATTCCTTCGTCCCCTTGACTTCCCATTTCAACCACGGCCTACCAGGAGTATAAATACCCCCATTCTCCATCGCCATGCATATTCCATTTGACGTATTCGATGCCAAGCAGTAGAGATACAAAAGGAGCTTGAGGGATACCACTCTGGAGAGCCAAGGGCCATATGCAATTGTCTAGGGATTAGCATAGCTAAGCCCTAGTCGACGTGGGAATCCTGCGAGGAAGATCCATGTCATAGTTCTAGAGCTAGGATCAACAGATTAAGTTAGGATCTCGATGGATATCTGGTGATGTACAATCATTCATTATGAAGTAATAGATGTGTTCCAGTTCTTTAGCGATCTAAGTGCCTCCTTCTATGATTTCATGCTTTATTAGGTTTGCTTGTTTTCAATCTATGATCGATGATAGATTGCATAGGATGTTCATATGGTTATAGTGACTAAATTTGCATGCATGATCTACCGATGAATACGACATGTCGTGCCCTTAAACTGCCTACGCTAATAGGGGGATCGTGACAAGGTCTGCTTCCGTATAAAGTAGTAGGGGGTTTCGAGAGTCAGACCAGAGGTGTAGATTTAAAGAGGCTTTTGATTGAGATTCACATATGTCCTGCTTTGCTATCTTGCTCAGAATTACAACATATGCATAGTCTAAGTTACTCTAAATTGGTTACTTCTTGCTCATATCTGTTATCTATCTGTACATGCTTGGTTACATCTGATCGTATTGACAATGCTAGTTGAAATAGTTCGAATTTTGTGAGTAGATACAAACACATAATGTCTTATGTTAAAAAATTATATTAACAATTTGTTAAGAATATTTAATGCAAAACTAACCTTAGATATTCAAAATTGTACGAAAACTAATCATGAATAATTTCTAATATATTTTCCATCATAGAGCATCATGTTGTAATTCAGTTGACAAAATATGAAATTAAAACTCAACTTGTATGCAAAGAAATAAAAAACAGAAATAATTAGAGGTAGATGGAACCAAATGAAATAGTTTAGGGGAGTAGGGGTTAAGCAGACATAGTAAACGGATGATGGAGTAAAATAGACTTTTTCCAAAAATAAAACAGATCCGCTAATTGAGCCAAATATCTTCCTTCCTGGGCAGAATTGGCATTGTAGCTTGTAGGCTTCAGTTAATTGATGCACCACGTATAAAATAGAAAGAAAGATAAAGATGGCTGGAAAACGCTGCTGGGCTGCGATCAGGAGCACTGGGCCTAGATAAAATGCGCGGACCAAATATAGGGCAACCCTTGTGTAGGTATTGTGGGTGGTGCTGGCCTGCTGGGTGGGTGGGGTGCGCTGGTGCCAACTGTGCGCGTTTTGATCATCATAGTTGGGCCATTGAAATGGGCCAGATAGTTCAGGCCCCACATGACATTCCAGGAAGAAGAGCCGCCCTCGCTGGCATGTTCCAGATGGGTAAGCGGGAACAGGTTGTGGTGTCAGGCTCTCAAGCTCGTGAATGTAAGCGATCACGCAGCGTGTTCGTCGTACGTTGGCCTGAAAGAATTCGGATTCTTTTTTTAGGGAAAAAAAGAATTGATGAATCTGTTCCTTGGACGTATTTCGCCGAGAGGCGTTTTCCCATCAGGTATTATCAACGGATGGAGTCCTCACATGTGCTAGTCTAATATTCATGTGTGTCCTCACATGAACTCCGATTAGGGACAACTTTAGAATAACCATACAAGTAAAGAGTTTCACATACAATTCACATAATTGCAAATCAATTCAAGTAGCCTTTAATGGATATTCAATGAACACAATATACAAATCATGGATACAAATGGAATATCATCATCTCTATGATTGCCTCTAGGGCATACCTCCAACAGTCTTGATCTCAATGTAGTCGTTGGAGTCTAGTGGTCAGGTTCAAATCCTGATGGCTGGCAACTCGAAAAAATAGTGGCGGGGTGTTAGCCTGTGGCACTTGTAGTTGTTTGGACCCTCCTCCTAACAGGTGGTCGCCAACTCGTGATCGGTTTAGGTTCTGGTGCAGCTGAGATTTCTTTTTTAATGCAATGTCAGCCGGTCGAGGTATTAATTGTCTAACTATATGGCATCTAATTTTCTGTAAACTTGTGCTACTTTCATAAACTGAAATACGTTAATTTACCAATGCACTAGTAGCAATTTGCTATCAAATCCTAAAATTATAATCTCATACCATATCCAGGTCGGCTATTTCTCGCAACTCGACAAGTTTATCTGTCAAATGTCAGGACATCCGACAAGCGTGGGGAACCCAGATAATAACTAAGCAAAAAGCAATGGACATTATCAGCTCCAAAGCAAGAGGCGAACCGCCATTTGCGAAGAACGAAGGGGCCTGCTATAAGAACCCATCCCACCTCGCCTGTTTCACCACCCTCTCCAGCGCTGCTCCACGAATAGATACCCGTCGCCACCGAGCAATTATTTAACAGAATAAACCATGGGGCCAGCCCACCCACGGCTCGTCCTCCTTGCTGCGGTCGCCTTGCTGTTCGCCGGCCTCCTCCCCCAGGCATTGGGGAGGGGGAAGGGACATGGAGCCGGTGCCGTCAACCCGCAGGTCGCCGGCATCTACTCTCGCACCCCGTTCCCGGAGGTGTGCACGTCTACAGCCGGGCGGCACGCGTCTAAGTACCCGGTCATCGACAACCTGGCCGTGCTCAACATGCAGGTCGAAGCGTTCTCCAAGCGCGTGGCGCAGGCGCGGAAGCACGTCGCGAAGTATATTATGTATATTATGTTGTGATGGTCTAATATTCATGTGTGTCCTCAACTAATACATGTGCTAGTCTAATATTCATGTGTGTCCTCACACGAACTGATCAACTAAGAGTTTCACACACAATTCACATAATTGCAAATCAATTCAAGTAGCCTTTAATGGATATTGAAGGAACACAATATAAATCATTGATACAAATGGAATATCATCATCTCTATGATTGCCTCTAGGGCATACCTCCAACACTATATTCCAAAAGTTTGATATTTCTTTGCCTAAGAGTTCCTGTAGTCGGTATGATACAGGCCCTGTGACCTTGGATATGACATAGGAACCATCCCAAGGAGAGTTGACTTTGTGCAGCACTGATGTGTCTTGAATGCGTTTAAGGACC
Source organism: Setaria italica (assembly GCF_000263155.2). Lineage (NCBI taxonomy): Eukaryota > Viridiplantae > Streptophyta > Magnoliopsida > Poales > Poaceae > Setaria > Setaria italica. The sequence goes on from NC_028454.1 coordinate 25,278,154, forward strand.
ATGTTACGGTGTAGCGTTTGATAGCCCCTAAGTAAGTTGATCCACATCTTGAGTACATACAACAATCTCAGGTCTAAGGACAAAGCGTACATTATTTGTTTGACATCTCCATGTCCATGACTTGTGAAATATAGTCATCAACTAATACATGTACTAGTCTAATATTCATGTGTGTCCACACATGAACTCTGACTAGGGACAACATTTAGAAGAACCATACAAGTAAAGATTTCCACATACAATTCACATAATTGCAGATCAATTCAAGTAGCCTTTAATGGATATTAAATGAACACAATACACAAATCATGGATACAATCAGATATCATCATCTCTATGATTGCCTCTAGGGCATACCTCCAACAGTCTCCCAGTTGCACTAGAGTCAATCTAGAATACATCTAATACCCATAGCTCTTATTTGCGCATCATGCTTAGACTGCGGGAGAGGCTTTGTCAACAGATCAGAAATATTCAAATCCGTCTGTATTTTGCATATCTTGATCTCATCCCGATTAACGAAGTCTCTAATGAGATGAAATCGCCGCATAACGTGTTTGTTCTTCTGGTGATTCCATGGCTCCTTTGTTTGCGCAATTGCCCCATTGTTATCACAGTAGAGATTCAATGGACTGGACCCATTTGGGAACACACCAAGCTCAATAAGGAAATTCCTTCTCCAAACACCCTCCTTCGCGGCTTCCGAAGTCGCGATGTACTCGGCTTCTGTCGTAGAATCGGCCACCGTCTCTTGCATGGAACTCTTCCAACTAACAGCACCACCATTTAGCGTGAACACAAATCCTGATTGTGACTTTGAATCATCTCTGTCGGTTTGGAAACTAGCATTGGTGTAACCTATTACAACGAGCTCCTCCTCACCTCCATAGATGAGAAACATATCTTTAGTCCTTCTCAAGTACTTAAGAATGTTTTTCACCACTGTCCAGTGACTCTCACCTAGATCAGACTGGTGTCTGCTTGTCATACTTAGCATATATGAAACATCTCGACGAGTACTTATCATTGCATACATGATAGATCCAATAGCCAAGGCATATGGCACTCTACTCATGCGATCCCGCTCATCAGCAGTCGAAGGACACTGAGTCTTGCTGAGATGTATGCCATGTGACATAGGCAAGAACCCTTTCTTCTCCTCTTTAATGCTTAACCGCTTCAACACTTTGTCAATGTAAGTATCTTGGCTTAATCCTATAAGCCTTCTCAATCTATCTCTATAGATCTTAATGCCCAGAATATATGCCGCTTCCCCTAAGTCCTTCATCGAAAAACTATTTTTTAGTGAAGTCTTTACAGACTCAAGAATAAGAATGTTATTTCCAATCAGCCATATGTCATCCACATATAAGATTAGAAATACTACAGAGCTCCCACTAACTTTCTTGTAAACACAAGACTCTTCTTCGTTCTTGGTGAAGCCAAACCCTTTGACCACTTCATCAAAATGAATGTTCCAACTCCTAGATGCTTGCTTCAATCCATAAATGGATCTCTAAAACTTGCATACTTTTCCAGCATTTTTTGGATCGACAAAACCCTCGGGCTGTATCATATACACATCTTCAATTAGGTTTCCATTCAGGAAAGCTATCTTAACATCCATCTACCATATCTCATAAATGAAATATGCAGCTATAGCTAGAATAATCCGAATGGACTTAAGCATCACTACGGGCGAGAAGGCCTCGTCATAGTCAGCTCCTTGAACTTGTCAAAAACCTTTTGCGACAAGTCATGCTTTATAGATGTGAACATTTCCATCCATGTCCTTTTTCTTCTTATAGATCCACTTTTACTCTATGGCTTTAACACCATCATGCGGGTCAACCAAGTTCCAAACTTGATTGTCTCCCATGGACTCTATTTTGGATTGCATGGCACTCTGCCATTTTTTGGAGTCTGGGTCCATCATTGCTTCTGCATATGTTGCAGGCTCATCATTATCAAATAATAATATTTCCCGCATTTCACGGAGCCTTGCCGACCTCGTGGTTGTGGCGGTGCTTCTTTTGCCATGGGTGTCTCAACTTGTTCTGCTATGTTAGCATCACTCGTTGATTCTTACCCGATTGGCTCATCTCAAACTTCTTCAAGATGCTCTGTCTTTCCACTCTTTTCTCCTTTGAGAAACTCTTTCTCCAGGAAAACCCCGTTCCGAGCAACAAACACTTTGCCCTCTGTCTGGTTGTAGAAATAATATCCTACAGTTTCCTTTGGATATCCCACGAAAATGCACTTATCCGACTTGGGTGTGATCTTGTCTAACTGAAGTCACTTGACAAACACTTCACATCCCCAAATCTTTAGAAAAGACAAACAAGGAGTCTTTCCAGTCCACATCTCATATGGTGTCTGAACTACGGATTTAGACGGTACCCTATTAAGTGTGAAAACTGCTGTTTCTAGAGTGTGTCCCCAAAATGATAACGGTAGGTCCGATTGGATCATCATTGATCGAACCATGTCTAACAAAGTTCGATTACGTCGCTTGGATACACCATTTCTCTGAGGTGTTCTAGGCGGCGTAAGTTGTGGAACAATTCAGCAACACTTCAGATGATTGCTGAATTCGTGGCTCAAATACTCGCCTCCACGATCAGATCGCAAGGCCTTAATTTTCTTGGGAAGCTAATTTTCAACTTCATTCTGAAATTCCTTGAACTTTTCAAAGATTTCAACTTGTGCCTCATCAAGTAGACATAGCCATATCTACTAAAATCATCAGTAAAAATTATGAAGTATTGGTACCCTCCTCTAGCTGTCGTGCTCATTGGTCCGCATACATCGGTATGTACAAGTTCCAATAAGTCTAATGCTCCCTCAAGAAAACCTGTGAAAGGTGCCTTGGTCATCTTGCCTAGTAAGCAAGCCTCACATGTCTCGTATGATTCAAAATCAAACGAAGTTGAAAGTCCATCAGTATGGACCTTCTTCATGCGTTTCTCACTTATATGACCCAAACGACAATGCCACATGTAGGTAGTACTCAAATCATTAGGCCGAGGCCTTTTAGCATTTATGTTACAGATAGGTGAACCATCAAGATTTAAAACAAACAATCCATTCACAATGGGTGCAAAAGCCATAAAAATATCATTCTTAGAGATCACACAACCATTGTTTTCACTCGTAAATCAATAACCATCATTCATCAAACATGAAGGAGACATAATGTTTCGACTTAAACTAGGAACAAAATAACAATTATTCAACTCCATAATAAATCCTGACAGGAGGTGGAGTTGCATCGTCACGACGGTCAACGCAACAACTCTTGCATTATTGCCCACGCGCAAATCAACTTCCCCCTTTTCAATGCTTCTACTTCTTATCATTTCCTGCATCGAATTGCAAACATGAGCAACCGATTCGGTATCAAATACCCAAGAATTAACAATTGTATCAGTGAGAAATATGTTGTCTATAACATTAACAATAAGCGTACCTGAGGTGGAAGTACTCTTACTTCCGCCATTCTTCAACGAAGCTAGGTACTGCTTGCAATTTCTCTTCCAGTGACAATAAAAGCACTCTTTGTCTGGAGCAGGTCCAGGTCCAGCTTTAACCTTGGGCACTGGGTTTGGCTTGGCAGCCTTGCCCTTCTTCTTCCAAGAATTACCCTTCTTCTTAAAGCTAGACTTGTTCTGTATAGCCATCACATGGCTACTACTAGCGCTTTTCTTAATGTCAGTCTCTGCTGTTTCAAGCATGCCACACAGTTCATTCAGACCCTTCTCCGTCCCATGCATATGGTAGTTCGAGATGAAGTTCCCATAGCTAGAAGGAAGAGACGAAAGAATGAAATCAGTGGCCAACTCTTGGCCTAGTGGGAAGCCTAGCTTCTCCAACCGTTGAGTGAAACCAACCATCTTGATTACATGTCATCCTATTGCTGCGCCATCTGCTAGCTTGCTCTCCACAAAGGCCTTACACACATTAAACCTTTCAGTCCTGGCTTGTATTCAGAATATGTCTCTAAGCACCACGATCATATCGTGCGCCTCATGGTTTGTTTCCAACTGCATCTGCAGCTCGGGTTCCATGCAAGCAAGCATAAGGCAGCTTACTTTGAGGTTAGCATCACATGCTTTCTTGTAAGCATTCTTAACAGCAGCAGGTGCATCATCAGCAGGTTCTTCTGGTAATGGGTTGTCTAGAACATCTTCCTTTTTCTCAGCCCTGAAAATAATTCTCAGGTTATGGGTCCAATCCGAGTAGTTTGTTCCATTCAACTTGTCCTTCTCAAGGACCGAACGCAAAGCAAACGGTGTGGTGTTGCTAGGTGCCATTTAATCTACAACAAAAGTAATGCAAAATACACTAAGACAAACATATCCATGATAGAGCAAATCATATTAAACTATTTAACAGAATCTACTCCCACTACAATCAATATCCCTTTATTGATACTTAGTGATTCAGGATCCACAACTAACAAGTCTACTAGTGAGCTTTAGCATCACCGCTAGCAAACAAGGTAGATCGGTAAGCAACTTCTTGCTAATCATACCACATATGACTCCTGTTGTTGGGTGACATCTCCATGTCTCGACGCTCAACCTTTATGCCCCAAGATCCTTAACCGTTAAGATAACCTTGTTAAGCAAACCAACCTTTATGCGTGTAAGTGTCCGACACAAACCTGTCTAGTCAAGGAAAACTAGTGGCACCCTAATTTCATAGATCCACCACCAATTGTACAAGACATGGGACGGTGCAAGTTTTAGTTGGGAGGACATACTAACTTAAACTTTGTGAGGGATCATTCTACTTCTAACATCACATCATGCAGGAAGTAAAACATAAAGAATAACATGCACATAGTTGTGACATAGTATGGCCCGTTCTCTTATGGTGATCTCCATCTCCATAGAACCTGTTCACCATGATGATCTCCATCTCCATGTTCCATGTGCGCCATCCTCATGGTGATGAGTCCTCCAAGAACTAGAACATGCTATTGCATCTAATAGCTAGTAATAAAGATTACACGGTTGCTTGGATCATCACAGATTGGTACGCAGACCATTAAATACATTAAAGTGACAATACGTATGGCTCCAACCGTGTTGCCGTACGCACGACAGGCAGGTCACGAATTAGTTACACAGATGCATCACATACACATAAGGGCCATACTGATCACAAGATCCATACATCCTGCAAAACAGAGTTAGGCGTTTTAACATTCCAAACTTCAGAGGCCCGTAACTCCATCTTCCAAGCCGAATTTGGGAAATCTAATTTTGCCAAAAATTGTCATATAAAATTCGCCTCGATCCGAGATCGTACCGAAAAGTTACGGCTGTTTTACTAAAGCACACGCATACGAAAAAATTCGAACCCGGTAGTAGATCCAATCTACTGTTGCACATCTCATGTGTCTGGCGTATGAACCTAGATTTTGATTCGACCGATCACATTGATCTTCGCTTGCTGCAACTGGCATTACGTGTATCACTTAACTTCGATGGTAGAAATCCGATCGGTAGGAGTATGTCGTTACACCACCATTGTAGCAAGAACACAAAAACAGGCCATAGATCAATATGAAAACTCGCATATCTCCATATGCACACATCCTGAATCCATAACAAAACAGCTAAGGCTCTAATGCCACTTTTGGGCTGCGAGGTAGGCTACACTAGCACAAAATAAAAATTTTCTACCGCGTAAACCAGGAAAACTGCCGTATATGGATCACGGGATTACCACTCAATGCACTGGTGCGGAAGATGTAGAATCACGTCGGGGCAGCGAAGTCAATCAGCGTAGTCGAACACGTAGTTGATCACATCGACGTCGAGCAGCACCTTAGCAGCTCGTCCACATGTAGCAAGGTCATCCTCGTGCCGCGGCTCGTCATCGGCTCGTTATGGCTCGTCGGTGGCTCATCGGCGGCTCGTCGTGGCTCGTCCAAGTGCTGCAGGCGCAACACCTCCAAGGTATCTACACGTGGAGGGAGGAATCATTGCAAGCCAGACTGCTAGGTCCACGAGTTGCAACAGGGCAAGGGCGTGGGAGGTGCGGCAGATGTGTTTCGGCCAAAGGGATGAAACCCTAGGGTACCCCACCCCTCTATTTATAGAGGTTCCTGACGGGCCTCTGGGTCCGAGGCCCATTAGTACTACTAAACCTAATCCAACTCGGATCATATCCGAATTGGGCTTTCAGCCCCTTAAGTGTGTGACCCTATGGGTTCGGATACGTATACACATGGCCCGAGTACTCCTACTCAGCCCAATAGTCGGTATTGGCCTCTAGTAAGATGTGCCAACTCCTATACGCACACGAAGATCATATCATACGAACCTTCACAACATCATGTACATGCTATTCCCTTTGCCTCATGATATTTGGTCTAGCTTCAAGCCGACCGCTCTTTTCAATCCTGTGATTCGGAATCCCTTTGTAGGTTAACTCTTAACCGTACGTTGCATGGCCATGCTTTTCTAGATCCGATCACTCGAGGGGCCCAGACATATCACTTTCAATCAGAGAGTGGCAAATCCCATCTTGATTGACCAGGCCTCATAGCATGCTTCCTGACAAACCCGAAAGCTACCTTTTTAACTACCCTGTTACAGTGTAGCGTTTGATAGCCCCTAAGTAAGTCGATCCACATCTTGAGTACATACGACAATCTCAGGTCTAAGGACAAAGCGTACATGTTGTGTAAAGAGAGAACTACTTCTTATGTTGGGTCAGTCCTAGCACATGTCTCTACATATGCCTACATTATTTGTTTGACATCTCCATGTCTATGACTTGTGAAACATAGTCATCAACTAATACATGTACTAGTCTAATATTCATGTGTGTCCACACATGAACTCCGACCAGGGACAACATTTAGAATAACCATACAAGTAAAGAGTTCCACATACAATTCACATAATTGCAGATCAATTCAAGTAGCCTTTAATGGATATTCAAGGAACACAATACACAAATCATGGATACAATCAGATATCATCATCTCTATGATTGCGTCTAGGGTATACCTCCAACATGCACATCCTTGATACCACCTGGAGCTTGAATATTTGTGATGGAAGAAATTTTCTCTGGTTGGCCTCAATGCCATGGTGGCTAATGATGAATCCGAGTAATTTTCCGGAAGGTACACCGAAAACGCATTTGGTAGGGTTAAGTTTCCACCGGAATGCTCGTAGACTTGCAAAGGTTTCTTTTAAGTCTGCGACTAGATCATCCAGATTTCTTGTTTTGACGACTACATCGTCTACATAAGCTTCTATGTTACGGTGTAGTTGCTTTTTGAAACACATCTAGATGACGCGTTGATAGGTCACCCCTGCATTTTTTAGCCCAAAAGACATTGTTTTGTAACATAACGCTCCAAACGGGGTGATGAAAGCTATTTTGGCTTAATCTTCTTCTTTGAGGGCTATTTGGTGATAGTCTGAGTAGCAGTCGAGAAAATAGAGCAAAGCACACCTAGCTGTCGAGTCGACTACTTGGTCGATCTTGGGTAGTCCAAAGGGGTTCTTTGGGCAATGCTTGTTGAGGTATGTGTAATCGACGCACATTCTCTACTCATTGTTCTTCTTACGAACGAGTACAGGGTTAGCTAGCCTATCCGGATGGAAAACCTCTTTGATAAATCCTACTGCGAGTAGTTTGGCTAGCTCTTTTTTGATTGCATTTCTTCTGTCCTAGGCGAACCTTCGTAGTCATTGTCTTTTTAGGGTGGCTTTGGGATCGACGTTTAGTGAATGCTCAATCAGCTCCTTGGGCACACCGGGCATGTCAGCTGGCTTCCAAGCAAAGATGTCGTGGTTAGCCCGAAGAAAGCTGACGAGCATGTTTTCCTATTTAGGGTCAAGCCATGTTCCAATCAGGGATGTCTTGGATGAGTCACCAGTCTAGAGATCGATGGTTTTGAAGTCCTTCTCGCTTGCTGGTCTGACTTTCATTGATCCTGACTTGTTTTCTGGGATCTCGAGTTCTGTGGGGCTGAGTTTCTTTGAAGTTGTGAAGACTTGTTGCATGGGATTGGGTGCTTGAGAGGTCGCTGTGATCTCGACAGCTTCCGTGTCACACTCGTACGATCGTCTTAGGTCTCCACATAGGGTTAACTCACCCTTAGGGTTGGCATCTTCAGTACCAGGTACACATAGTGTGGTATGGCCATGAATTTGGCCAAGGCTAGTCTTTCGAGTATAGCGTGGCAAGAGGTTTCGAAGTCAGCGACCTCAAACCTTATTTACTCAGTTCAGTAATGTTCCTTGGTGCCGAAAGTGACTGGTAGGATGACTTTTCCTAGCGGTATGGCCTCATTTCCTAGGACAATCCCGTAAAATGGTGAGTCTGTTGGAGTGAGCATGTATGTGATGTCGAGGCACATTTTCCTTAGTGTCTTGGTGAAAAAGACATTGAGTCCATTTCCGCCATCGATAAGTACTTTGGTCAGTCATGAGCCTGCAACGACAGGGTCGAGTACAAGAGGGAATCAGCCTGGTTTTCAGAAACTTGTCCAATGGTCTTTTCTGCTCGAAGTACCAGCTTATTGGACCGCTTGGATGCGGTACCCGGGATTCCGCCAAAAATGACGTTGGCCATTTTAGAGTTAGTCTGGAACTCGCCTTCGCCTTCACCATCTTTATTGACTTTGCCCTTTCCCTTGTCCTTATTTTGATCAAAGTCTTCGGGAGGGGGTGGTGCGAGTAATTCTTGCATTACTTGGCGCATGCTGTAGCAATCTATCACCGAGTGTTTGCTGTTTGGATGCCACGAGCATTGTTTCTTGAGTAACTCGATGAAGGAGGGCCCATCATTGCGCTTGTGTGACCCTTTCTTGCCTAAGTTGGTAATAGCTGCAACAGTGTTGTCGGGTTTGCGCTTGCGATTCTGATTACCTGAGTAGTTATTTCGAGTATCGTTGTTGCGGTTTCTATCTTGTTCATGATTGTTGTTATTGTTGTCGCGACCGCAGTTTCAATGAGGGCCGAATCTTTCAAGCTCTTTGTCTTCTTCATCTGCCCATTGTTGCACCATGATTTTGAGATCTTTGACAGTGGCTAGACGACGTCTGCCAAAGTCTTGGTATGTTCTACAATCATAGAGGCCGTTTTCAAAGCACTCGATGATGTCTGTTTCTGAAATATCGACTATTGTGGCCTTCTTTTCAAAGAAATGGCGCAGATAGTCATGGAGTGTCTTGCTTTCTTTCTATTTGATTAGGCTTAGATGAATTTTGTTGACTGGGCGGGACATGGAGGCCGCGTAATTATTGGTGAAAGCCTTCGGCAAGTCTTCCTGGGAGTCAATCGATTTCGGTTTGAGTGACTCGAGCCATGTTAATGGCATGGGTTCCATGCATATGGGGAAGTGAATGACCTTTGTGTCATCGTTACCCCCGGCTACTTGTACTGCTAGTGAATAGCATTGTAGCCATTGGACTGAATCTTGCTTGCCATCGTACTTGGTGATCCCTGTTGGCTTGAACTTCTTGGGTAGTTTAGTCTTCATTACACGTGCGGTGAAAGTGGGAAAATGGTTATAAATGTCGACTTCGCGTTCGCGTTTGCAGCGACGGTTGTTATTGATTACTTCTCTTAGGTCGCTGAAGATTGAGACTTCGCGATCAGTTCTGCGGTGATGAGGGCTCTTTGCAGAATTAGTGCAGCTAGCCTCTCCTGCATCCCTGTTTCACCTTGGGGCCTCGCGTTGATCTCTATTTTGCCTTTGGCTATGTTGCCTTGGCTAGTTGACTACTTCGTTACTGTGTCTTGGAGCCTCGCGATGGCCACCGTGGACTGCAATGTCTCTACAGCCATCTTGGTTGGCCGAGTTGCGAGGAATAGATGGGATTGGAGATTCTTTGTTGAGTAGTTTATAACTTTGTTCTACGAGTTGTGCTACTAACCCGTTGGCCCATTCCACGAGTTGAGTTGTTAACTCGTTGTCTCTGTCATGAGGTATGAGGGTTGATATAAGATTGATTAAGGAAATTGCTGCCAGTGGAGTGTTGTGCTCTCGAGCTTGCACTGCATTGAATGCTCTTTCGAAGTTCACGATAGGGATGTTTGTAGCTAGTAGTCGGCGACGATCTGCTCAGGCAACATTGTGTGCTCTTCTTTGATTTCTTTGTTCAGAAGTTTTGTCTTGCGGGGCATTAGCTGATGATTCGTCTTGTGAAATGTCATCGAGTTGTGTAACCCGTCGAGGAGTTCTCTGGAGGCTAGCGCCCGCGTTGTTGTTTTGTGATGTGATGGCAAAGATTTCTCTGTCCGGGTAGTAGCTGACAGAGCTTGATGTTGCAATCTCTATAGTGCTTCCTTCTTCGTATGTTACACTAAGCAGGATGCCCTCCTGATATGGGAGGTTTCTATGTGAGCGACAGGGCGTGACTCGGATCTTAGGCTAGAGAAGATGGCTTCATTCCAGGCCAATAAATAAATCTTCCCTGTGGAGTTGAAGTAATTACTAAGCCTTGAGCTGGGCCTGACAAAGGGATCTCTTGAACATAGTCTGAGTCATAGCCACAGTCGTTGACTGATTCGAGTTCGAATTGGATTTGAGTGACGAAACCTTGGTGGACCACGGCTGCGTTGCAGAGTTCATGCGGGAATCGACTTCAAGTTGAAATCGGTTTGCGGGATGACTTGGGCATCAGCCTACATGGGCTAGTCTGAGTCAAGGTCGAGTCCGAGCCGTAGTTGAACTTGATGTCGTTAACATTGAAATTTTGGATTTTCTCGGCAGGATTCTCTGTTTCTTGAAGAAAATTCTCGTCCAGACGCTTATTTTCCTAATCGCCAATGATGCGGTGTCGAAAGGATCCAGCGCCATCAGTGATGCAAAGCCAGGAGCCGAAGACGAAGGAGAAAACGGGCTTGATGATGACTGGTGCCATCGATCTCGCATCGAGAAACTCGGCGACTTCCCCTACCTAATGCGCCAGCTGTTGGGCTGTTGGTGTTTTAGACCAGTAACCCACTTAGGCGGTACCCTAGGTGGTCTTTTGTGCGGTGGGTGCCATCGAGAATCAAGAAGTCTATGGTGACGCAAGGAACACAATCTAGACAGATTCGGGCCGCTAGATCGCATAATACCCTATGTTCTGTGTATAAATTGTAGTGAGATTGATCTCTCTCGTTCGTTATTTTGGAGGAGGGTCCCTGCCCGCCCTTATATAGTCGGGGGAGCAGGGTTACAGGGTGGATTGTATGAGTCCTAGTCGAATCTATTTTACAGATTGCTACTCTAACTCGATAGAGTAGTTTCCTGACCTGACTAGCCTTCGGAGGGTACATGAAGTCTTACGCGCCCTGCGGAGTAGTCTTCATGTCCGAGTAGGTTTCGGGTACATTCCCTTGAGTGGTTCCATAAGTCTTCTAGTGGGCCTAGGGGTGCCCAGTCGATAGTGGGGTCTCTGCCTTTTTCTCCATGCTTTTGATGAAAGCTCGAAGTTTATCCTTATCAATTGGAGGATCTTTCTTCACGGGAGGCTTTTTTGCAAAGTGAGCTTTAACCTCAGCATCCACTACTACACGGAGTTCCGCATCAATCATATCACAAAGGTTTCTTGGGCTCTAGTTGGTTCTCCTTCAGCTTATTCTGCTTCTTCATAGCCGCAATAGGTGGAACTAAAGGCGTCTTTCCCCGTGTAGCCTTGCTCATAATAGGGGGAGGTGGACTCATGCTAGGATCCCTATTAGCTAGTGGACTCATGTTAGGATGCCTGTCTGGTAGTGGAGAGGGTGCCCTGACAGATGGCGTAGGTGATCTTGCCCTTCAGCCTTGAGGAGATGATCCCAAGGTCAGGGGATTCGGCTGCGTAATCCTTATGTAGCGCTTGGGCCATAGAATCCAACCATGGATGGCTTCTCCTAGATTATTTTCCCTATCACCTCCAGGGATCTCTAGTTCCAGGTCATCCCGACCGTCGACCACTTGGTCCACCCTAACTTTGGCATAACTGCGAGCTGGAATCTCCACGCCATGAAGTGTTTGGCCTTGTGTTGGTTGTTCAGCCATACCAGAAGCCACCACGATGAGCTTGTTTTCCACAGGAGTAACAAGCTCACAAGGGGCTCTCCCAGTGATGTCGTCCATGGGGTGGCGTTGGTTGTCCTCAAATATGTCAGAAGATCCTCCAGCTGGGGATTCCATGGAAGCGACACTGCTTTGATGCTGAGAGAGGATTACATCAACATTAGCCCCTAATGTCATAGCTGCTTGTTCATTGGCTTGTTTGCTAAGAGCTAGAGCCACACGCCGGTCAATTGCTTCCTCCATTCTTGTCTCTGTCAAAGCTATGTGTCCTTGTAACTCTCGCAGCTATTGTGCATGTTCGGCCTTACTTCTTTGGTGACTTCTATATGAATCAATGTGCACACGAAAGGCAAACTTTCATGGAATTACTCCTTTGCCTTGGCAACGTCCAGGGTGTTCTGGATTACCTAGTGCCATAGTCAACTTGTCCTTCTCTTGATCAAGCATGAAAGATCCTTCGGTCGTTAAGTCAACAAGTCTTGTACCCACTTCTCTTAATTCTTGGCCAAACACAAATGATCCATCTTCAAGATCGAGCGTGCCACCATGAGCATAATACCAATTCTTTGCTCACTTCGGCCATTCGAGAGTCTACGGTACTATTCCCCTAGCAATTATGTCATCTTCCATCCTCTTCCATTTCATGATCCCCTTCTTGTAACCTCCTAGCCCAAGATGATGAAAGTATTTCTTCTTCTAAGCATTGTCGGTGTTGGTTGGAGTTGCCTTAGCGCTCTTTTCCGATTGCTTGAACTGAACAAATGAATCCCAGTCATCTCTTAACTTTGGGTGCTTGGTGAAATCTGATGTAAGCCCCTTCTTTATGTAGCCTTTGTTTAGTTTCTTCTTGTACAATTGAAAAGCAATTGCACCCTTCTTCAAGCTCCAATCTTTCACTTTTGCTTCATCTACACATTCGAACGTGAAGTTTTCTTTTATCTGATCCCATATCATTTCCTTCTCTCAATCAGGGATCACACTTACGGGGACCGTGCTTGTGGAAGTGACGCTGTCAACGATTTCAGGGCTTTTCCAATTCTGAAAACTTATTGGGATGTTATCTCTAACAAGAAATCCAATTTGATTCCCCAATTTAGTCTTAGCATTGGAAGAAGCAATTGGTTCAACATCTTCATCAATTTCCATGATGATGATATGGCCCTCTAACTTCTTCTTGCCTCATTTTCGCTTAAGCCTACTGCTCGATCCAGATGGCTGGAAAATGAAAGAACTATTAATTCCCAATAATATTGATAAGTAGAAAATTCAAATCATGCTTACATATAATAATTGCTATATCTTGCCTTGTTGCCCATCATTTCCTTCCTCGGCAATTGGTTGCTCCTCATTGCCATAATCGGACATGTTGAGGTAGATGTTAGTCTGGCTGTGATCGACCTCTTCATTTGGTTGATCATTCCTGCCACCTTCAGCAATCAACTTCATTAGGTATTTCTCGTCCAATCAGGCCTGCTCATTCTCTCATCGTGCCATTGTAACTAGTATAATATAAAATGAATTATTCTAAGAAATAGAAAGATTATTTAATCTAAGAATGACTAGAACTTATACAATTTTCAAACAATAAATGACTACACTTATACAATTTGTTACAATATAAATGACTAATATAATATAAAAGGAATTATTCTATGAAATAGTAGGATTTAATCTAAGAATGACTTGAACTTATACAATTTTCAAACAATAAATGAATACACTTATAAAATTTGTTACAATATAAGTGACTAATATAATATAAAAGGAATTATTTACAGTGAAGTGCTAGAAAATGATAACAAAAAAGCATGAAACATGTATACAAAAATTCTACAAAAATATTTACAGTGAATTGCACATTTCTATAATTGATCGAACTATTCGATGAATTTTGTACAGTAAATGATAGCATCATAAAATTATTGAATAATTTCTAAAAGTATCAAAGTAATTTTCACTTATTTTTATTCATTTCTTAGAATTAACATGATTTTCTATAATTTCTAGTTAGTTCAAGAATTTTCTAAGAATTAACAAGATTTTCTATAATTTTTCCTAGAATTTCTAGCTAATTTTTAATACTACACAAATAAAAAAGATGAAATCAGCGGCTGGCCGCGGGCTTACGTCAGCGGCCAAGACGCGAGCCTGCCGCCGGCCGTGTGCAGTCACGTGGAGGGGGCCGGCGGTGGCATCGGGCCGGGGGAGGAGCCGGCGTGCGGAGTGGCTGGTAGCGACGTCAGGCCGGGGGAGGAGCTGGCGTGGTGGAGTGGGGGACGGCGGCAGCAGCGTCGCGATGAGGGGCTGCGGGCGCGCGGCGGTCAACGTACGGGCCGGGGGTGGCGGCGGCAGCATCGGTCGACGAGGGTGGGAACGATGGTGCAGCGACAAGGACGGCAACGTCGAGGCGGCGACGAGGGTGGCGATGTTGGGGCGTACAGGCTGGGGCGCGCAGCCGTGTTGGTGACGGGGGTGGCAACAAGGGAGGCGATGAGGGAGCGAAGACGAGGCGGGACGGCGGCGGATGAGGCGGGGTGGGTGTGACGGACGAGGTGAGGCGCATCCCTTCTTTAGTCTCGCCCATTGGAGTATCTGCAAAGGCACCTCCTTAAATCAAGCATCATCATCTTCCATCATAACTCCTCTTTTCCGTGCTTGGTCCAAACAAAATAGTTAGGCATGAATCCAGAATTGTATATGTGGCGTGAATAGTCTTTCTGGATTCTCATTTTAGCAATTTCTGCATGGCCAACAAATGAAACCGGATGGCAGTTTGTTGGATTCTACCAGATTGAGAAAACCACGGAAGCCATTAATGTAATCCATGGAGCGTTTGTTTGCATTGTACATCTATTGCTGATTCATCTACAAAGTATTACCGAACCAAAGATATTCCGATGATCCATACAATTATACATGAAACATAACCAACATGATACAAATACTATTAAACCTAAATGTTACTAAAAGTTTAGATAGAAATACACAAATTTTAATTTCAGACCCAAACAACATGATACACTATGACAAACTCAAATGTTGCCAAAAATTTAGATATAAATAGATAAATTTAAATTTCAGACCCAAACAATATGATACACTCCGACAACATGATACACTACCACAAACTATCCACTGAGTACTATCTAGGAAGACTTTAAGCATCCTTGGGCAGCGAAGACAAATATTTCGTTGTCCCAGCCTTATCATGTGGTTTATTTGTGCCTCCTGCAATGGTAGTACTAAGAGAACTTGAAACACCCAGGATTGGCAATGGAGCATAACAACCACCAAAAGTAGGTTCCTGACCCACCGCAACAGCATCTTCATGTCATTTTTGCAAATAACGAAGCATTAATTTCTCCCATGTGCTCATTTTCTTCGGCTTATCATGAGGGCCAACTATGGTTTTCCCCTTGGTGTGAGAGGAATGACGATCGCCCACACCATCGCCACTACCTCCAGCAGCAGAAGCCATCTCGATGTATCAAAATTTATTTAGCTCATATTTGTGAATGACTAAACTATGAACAAATTCTATATTTTCCCCCACAATTTACTTAGCTCAAACATAACATATAAATGAAAAATTTCTTCATTGTAGCTTATTCTTAAAATGACTAATTACGTACCTCTATTTCATCTTATTATCTCTATGTACCACAATTTATCTCGCTCACATTTACCATAATTTATTTAGCTCATATTTGAAAAGTACTAAATTTATTCCTCTAACCTCATATCAATTTCTTTAAGTAATACGAAAATATAGCATCCAAAAAATTGTAGCTTATTCTAAAATTCATAAATATGATCTCTAAATAACACATGCATATAAATGAAAAAAATTTCCATTGTACCTTATTCTAAAAATCACAAATTACTCTACCTCTAAAGCACAAAATGGTCTTCAATCCGGCAGCACCTCCCCTATGGCGCCATGGATAGGATGAAGCTCGAGCTGTGGTGAATGGCTCAGACAGGAGGAAGAAGAAGGTGGATTTATGGGAGGGAATTTAGTACCGGTTGATGCACCCAACCGGTACTAAAGGGTGCACATTAGTACTTGTTGGGGAAACCCCGGTACTAAAGGCTCGGTGGTACATAAGTACTGGGTGGGAGAACCAACCGATACTAATGTGTACCCTTTAGTACCGGTTGGGGGCACCAACATGTACTAAAGGGGATCACGGAGAGGCCCTGGAGGACTACCCATTAGACCCGGTACTAATGCTCACATTAGTACCGGGCCCAATTCCAACCGGTACTAATGAAGTGGATGAAAGGTCCATTCCCCACTAGTGATCATGTGAGATCGAACGAAGTAGCTGGCCATCACTTGATTGCATTGCCGAATCGAAGCCTGTTGCATAGGAAAGTTCGGTTGGGCCGGGCGACCTACTAGCTTGGTAACACGTTAGTGCAAATCCGATCACTGGCGATGTTGATGTAGTCAATGGCGAGGATGACGGTAAAATTGCCGACGTCGAACTTGATGGTGACACCTTCAACGTAGTCGATGTAGATGAAGTAGTCGACATCGTCAAAGTATTGGCAACTCCTCCAACATAGTCAACGAAGTGCAGTCTTGTTAATAACATGTTGTAAAATGCGTCATCAGCGGTTGGATCTTCTCCCTCTCCCGTCTTGCACGACAAGCACAAGAACCGAACAAAGTGGACAAGATACAAGTATAAGAGATTATTCTTTATTCTCTAAATATTAATGATTTAAAAATAAAGATATCCCTCGTATATATACTCTGAACTATGCCTAGAATTTTTGTAAGAGCCCACGATAATAAGACCATGACTAGAACTTCTAGTCTTCCTTTCCTTCTTTGATTTTAGAGTCCGGTTCTTTTACAACAACTCCAACATGATTAACCAATA
The DNA here is from genome assembly GCF_000263155.2 of Setaria italica. NCBI lineage: Eukaryota > Viridiplantae > Streptophyta > Magnoliopsida > Poales > Poaceae > Setaria > Setaria italica. Next base: position 25,295,091 of record NC_028454.1, read on the forward strand.
ATACAAGAATAACATATTAACAGTCAAACCGTTACGGACGGGTTTCTGCAAAAGAATTCAGTCAGAGTAAACATTGACCCTTTTATTTGGATGCGAAATAAAAAAACCAAATATGAGCTACACAGATCATGGCTAATTATTAGCCCATGTTTAGCTAATAGCACAGGTAGATTAAAAACTTAAAATTTAGCATGCTATTTTAGCTCATCCAGAAGGGGCCTTGGTCTAAAAGGCAAAAGTCCAAATTACTCCCTTCAAATATAACGAAAAGTTCAGATAACTCTCTAAATAAAGTTTTTTTTTTCAGTTTACCCCCTAAACTATGCCATTTGCTTCAACTTACCCATAATGCAATTTGTTATTTTTTCTCCATACACAAGTTGAATTTTAATTTGAGACTTTGCAAGGAGCTAGTGGACATCATAATCTATATTAAAAAATATTTGGTGAATTTTTTATCATTAGTTTTTATATAATTTTTATCTCAAGTATAATTTTATTATTGAATATACTACCCTATAAAAATAATAATAATAAATTCTTACTATGTTTTTTAACATGTCTTATGATATCTGCTATCATCATGCAAAATTTGAACTTAAGACTCTACTTGTGGATGGAGGGCAAACAAGATAAATTGTGTTAAGAGGTAAATTGAATCCAATTGCATAGCTTAGAAGGTAAACTGAACCAAGAAATATTTTAACCGGTTATCCAGACTTTGGTTATATTTGAGGGGAGTAATTTGGACTTTTTCCTCGTCTATATATAGCAAGGCTACCCGAGAAGTCTAAGTAAAGAAATGGTTTGTCCACCAACACTATGCGGTTAATTTGTTAGAAAAAATAGATGATATTGTACCAAAAAATAGTCTAGACATTTCAGAAAAATCAAATGGTGTGCCATCAAAACTGTCATGAATATTTTTGAATAATCAGAAGGTGTGTACCATTGAAATTATTTATCATAATCAAAACATTTTAGACAACAAAACAAGAAGATAAGCGCATTGACCTAAAAAAATTATACAATTATTTTGATGAAAGTTCGACAATATGTGAAATTATACAAAGCTTCTCGCATCCAAGGCATCTACAATATATCTTTTTGATCTACATTTGTATATCGTTTACTGTTTAGATATGGTATATAGTTTATTGTTTTTATAATATTTTGGTCATACCTTGTAGGTTGTTTTTGGTAATTACTTTGCAAAAAATAGATTCGAAACATTCCTAGATCAATCCATGAACCAGTTGAACTGCTATTTTTAGATGTATTATGAGAATGCACTATAGAAGCCAAGTGGCAGGGCTATCTATGTTTTTGCTAGAGAACATTTTCTATGTAATCTAATTTCAAGGGGTGCAAGCAGTTACAAGTCCTAACAGACATTCACTCTTGTCATTTATCTCTCCCGCGCTCTCGCTCTCCACTTTTTAACACGTTAACAGCACGCTCTTTTCCTAAGCGCAAGAGAAAAAGGAGATGCCGCGGCGCACTGCCCTCCACAGCGTTGACATCGCCTTCACCAGCGCTATCTCGCGGCCGTCGTTTTGTGGGCACGTACCCCTTTAGTCCCGGTTGGTGAATGATCTGGGACTAAAGAACCCCTTTTGTCTCAAAAATTTAGTTCTGGTTGGATTTTCGGGATCTATGGCTCTATCCAACCAGGACTGAATCTGTACTTTCCACCAGTGAAGGTAAACACCGATGCAGATTTCTTCAATTCAATATGTTTTTACTTGGGAAATGACGCCAATCTTCATGGCCCGCATGGCCTTTAGCAGATGCAGCCCTGAAGCGGTCCAGGCCTTCTATTTCCATGCGCTTAAGATAGAGGCGACATGGGTGGTGGTGGCGCCATGCCGCCACAGACCCCTTCGCCTGCATCGAGCCCCTATGGCTACAGCACCACTCTCGCTGGCACTCCTACCGTAGGCGAGTGGCATGGCTACATCTGGTACCGATTATGCATCAGTTGCCTATCTGAGGCTATTGGGCGGTGCCGGCAGCACCCGGCCCTTCTGTTCAGCCTCATACGACAAACGGCTGCAGCATCCGCCTGTCAATGCCATCTGCGGTTGTGGCAGCGGGGCTTGCCGTTGCTGTTCGTCCCCATGCCGCGATGCTGGCCCCTTCAAGCCTCGGCTGTGGCAACGCCTGTGGCATGCAGCAGCAAAACTCAGCCCCCCGTCCTGGTCCTCCAGGGTGCGCGCCCGCTTGGGCACTGCAACACCCACGGTGGCTGCGCTCGGCACACGTCGGCGCGACTGGGCATGTGCCCACGCCATGCGGCAGCGGCTGCATAGGGCATGCGAAGAGGCCACGCCCGAGTCAAGCACCGACGTCGGTAGTTTCCACCGGAAACTCTGCGCTTTCCAAGGTGCACTCGAAGTTGGCTCGGCCCAATATTTTTCCTATGTTCATTTTTTTTCAGCATCCAGTTTACATAATTTACTACTGAAATTTAATTAAATGTTCATGGTCTACATAATTCTGTTTAGTCTCTTACTTTAACATAATTTTTATGGTTGAGTTTTTACTTCCATAGTCCACATTTCAGATTAGAATGTTATGTATGTTTCTCCTATAATGAGCATGTTTCTAAACATACATAAATTGGCTCTTTTACCGAGAACCCTGCAGGATCTCATATAATTTTGCCAATATTGTACGGTAGAGTGTTTACTCCTTCAGAGTATTAACTCTCGTACCACATGTTTGTCAATATTGTTAATTTGACAATTTACTTTCTAAATTGCATTTTAACAAAATAGAATTGTCTGAAGTAAGCTCTCCTTAATTAATGATGAATTCGTTGCAGAATATACTACATGTCTTCAACTTGGGATTGAAAAACACATGATGGAGATCTAGGCATTAGCTGCAATAAGTTCTTCATAAGAATTTATTTGCACTGAGACCAAGTCTTTAGACAGCAAGTTACTTGCCCATCAATGAGAAGCCTACATTTTATGATAATTACCTACATGTGTTCTCCGAAGTAAATATTTTTGGATATTTAATTTTGGTCTACACCTTTATGGTCATTACCATTTTATTTTTGAAATTTGGTCAAGCACAGGGTAGTGGAGACCTAAGCGTTAGCTGCGGTATGTTCGGTTTGAATATATCAACCCAGAGACCATGCTTTTAGGCAACAAGATTCTTACCCACTACTAGGTGATCCACTCCATTGTTTAACTACATGGAGATTATCTATGGTGTGTCCACAAATTTTTCAAAAATGACTCAATTACGAGGTACACCATCTGTGCTACCTCCAATTCTCCAATATAGGATGTTATGGTGTTTTTCATATTTTGCATCAATTTTACAACATCACCAATGTGGTTCTTAATTTACCTACTGTGAATTAATTAAAACCAGTGGATATATAATATTAGGGATAATTAATTTAATAGAGTTCGATGGACTCGCCTGATCGGCTTGATTATCCTATACATGTGCATTAGATATCAAGATCAATTTTACATTCCATGGACTACTAAAGGTGATTACTGAAACCCAAAAAATGGGATCCACCTCTTCACACCTAGAAGAAGTATGATGCTCTCTTTCTATTTAAGGTTCAACATCCATACAAATCTCACTCATGAGTACCTATTGGAAAAGAACCTACGTGCTTTGCGACTTCCTCTACAAGTGCACAATGAATAGCAAAGGAACTCATAAGACCTACTACATTATGAGTGGAACCATGTATGTCTCCAATATTTTTTTTAGACTACAACCTTGCTATTCATAACATTTTGCGCGAAAGTTGAAATTTGCAAACTACAAACATTATTCTCCATTCATTCCAAACACATGATGAATAGTATGATGAACTTCTTTTGAAGAATCATCATCAATGCCCAATTTGTGTGGCGCCTCTCTCCTGAGGTTCATAGTGTATAGAATAAAATTGAGAATAACACGAGGTTCAATGGATTGACACTCCTGCTAATCTATGAACCTGACTGATAAATGCAAAGACAACAAGAGGCAAATGTCTAATGAAAATCATAATAAGAAGGGCAATTTGAATGACAACTCATTTGTCATAAATGTGGTTACATTGTACATTTTGATATAGTGTCAATGACAAAGCACCTAATCCTGTACCATAAGTCCCTAATAGATACAAAGTACTCATCAGAGCCAAGATATGAAGCACCCTTCAATCTTCAATCTAACACAACACCGAACACCGGTGGTTGGTTGTTTACTTGTGGCTCCTATTGAATCATGTAACAACACTTCTCTTTCCCAAGAGGACCCCACTTTGCTGGATGACATGCTCATGGAGTACTATACAAATGATCCACTTTGAGATTTGGCATAATCTCACTATCATTGATGTCCCAGTTGTTGTGTTGTGATATGTTCAAACTCATGATATTCGAGTTGAACAAACTTATTCATAACTTGAGTTTTACAAACTCAAGTTGTGATTAGGGGAGTACAAACTCATGATTTTTGAGTTGTACAAACTCGTATATATTGGAATGTTATACCTTCGTATTGAATATTCAATACTATATTTCTATATAATTAATAAGAATTTAATTAAATTCTTGTCCTATATAGTATGGGAACTTTTCCGATTGAGGAAGAAATGTGCCTTGTGGCCAATTGAACCACAAACTCTATACTAGGGGAATAAAATATTCTCACAATCCTTTGAAAAAAAGGAGGGAATGTTTTGACAATAGCTCCATGCAATATAATGATAGTCCACTATCATGCTCCCTATGATATTGGAGTCATCTAGGATGTTTTATTATATCCTAATTTGACTCATATCTTTACAAATTATAGAGATATCCATAAAAGTTTCTATCATATGGAAACACAAGATGATAGTAATGGATATGGTATACGTATTTCTGAGAAACATTTCTCTTGGATTGTATTCTACATACATCTCCCCGTACAACATGTTGCATTTGATATAATTTTTCATGCCTTTGATGCATACCACACTGGGTAGGATCAACTCAGCCATTCTATCATTGGGTTGAAGTGAAAAATTATAGGCAATTCTATTGGTCATGATTTTCCCCGTAGCATGGATACTCTACAAGTACCACAGGGAACTAGATTTTGAGTCCCCCTTATCTTAAAATCAGATCTAAACGTCTTAAGTTCCTTGAACTCCATCAAGAGAACAAGTGTGGTCTAGTACAAAGATTGTATGGATATTTCAGGCATTACATGGTTATATGATGCATCTATATGATGACTTCTAGTGTGTCCTACTGACAACACAAAGCCATGAACTAATCATGGCTCCAATTCTGAGCACATTAGCCTGCACACTACTGAATTTACCTAATTTGCTTACAATGATGATTGTATTTCCTAGGTATTCAGAATTATATCCACAATGGATATGACAAATCTATGATTCAAACAGTTAAGATCATCACACGACCGTTACTAGTGAATTGCCATTTCCAACCTGTCTGTTCAAACCTGTTTGTTGGAGTTAGGTAGTTTTACATGCCCTTGACTGGTGATTAACTGCATTTAATTAGTTCCCCCTGTATACTTTTAGTATGTGGGAATCCATGAAGTATTTCCCATTTGCGTACATTGGGTGTGTTTTCTTCTAAAACATCCCAATCTCACCACCACAGTGTAAATCTATGGGCACACAGAAAACTGGGGATCTATGTGAGATTTCACTCTCCGTTGATCATTTAGAACCTATTTGTGAGGATCTATCTACGGCCCGTATGCTAGTTACATTTCAATCATGAGCATTTCCACGCATTAGGGGAGATTTCAGGTACCAGGAATAATGCTAGGAAATTTATTGGAATGCATTAAGCATTTCAAGCTCAGGATCCTGTACTAAAGCCGAACTCTTCGATTCATATGATTTGCAATATATTGCAAATCAACTTCCATATGCATTTACTATGAGGTGTCATAAAATATTACAGATCCTATAAAATGTGCATGAAAGAGTGGTGGTGCCATGTAAAACCACTCAACTCCCTGTTGCAACCACTGTTGTAAATAAGAGGGGGAGAAATATGGTCACACAATGGGATTAGGCTGCTTGCAAGCAACTGAAGGATAGACCTTCTAAGATAGTAAATGTAGACCAACATTTTGTTGGCAACCAACCTACTATTGGTAGACACCTAAAGGATTATGATTATCCTATGAATGAAAGGCATTCACAACCTAGCACAGTGGTGCACAATACTAAGACTGGGTTATCGGAAGCCCTTGATTCTCGTTTCAAGAAGTCATGATGAATAATAAGGGTGCATAAGATGTAGACATCATGTCAATTGGAGAATTATGCTATTTAAAGGTTACATGTGTCGACACTTACTTCTCAGCATATATGCATTTCAAATGATCCAATAGACCATGGCCATGGCAGAGCACCTTTGTGTTCAAACTAGACCTTGTAGAGTGATGCAATAAAGCAAAGATAGCCTCGCTCACCTGAAGAAGTGTTTGGAATATTTCCAACGCTTCATTGTATGTTTATTGTGATACAAATTTGTTTTCAACGAGAAATGGATTTGGGAACAATATGGTGGTCACAAGCAAGGTTAGTAGCAACAAGGGTTTTACGCAAGCTCTAGCATTATTTCAATGCTATTTATTCTCCAATACTACGAGTCATAAATTTTTGATATTATACTTATGGCAGTAAAATCATCTATCTATGCAGTTGATAGATGTAGTGACAACATACACCTCTGTAGTCATTGGATTTTGGTGCATTATTTATGGAGTCCTGAAGGAATCCAAATACTTAATCCCCAAACACAACTTGCAACATATATTGTGTAATGCTTAGAAAGTCACTTCATGGCTCAAAGCATCCTTGCCGAATGTGGTACAATCAACCTAGTGAATTCCTCCACTCAAGTTGTGTAGAATACTTTCACTTCCGGTTTGGGAGCCGGGACAGGAGTGATGCCCACCACTCGATGAAGTATGCTCCCGGTTCAGTTTTGCACCCATCATAAAAGAACTTAGTGGGTGGGTGCAAATTGGTTCAACAATTTATAAAATGCTCAATTAAATTATAGTATAAAAAATTATGAAGACATGACATTAATTTTCTAAACACTAAAGGTTCTAGTCTTGGCAAAGGTGTTGCCATTATGATGTAAATATCAATGGTCAAATAATGCTCGATAATTTGTTCCAATGCAAATATATCGTAACCCGACATTAGCAAATCTGTTGCTCGTTATAATATTTGGACTGCAGATCCACCAATTTATCAGGTTATTCCACTAAATTGAGCATTTTACAAGTTCTTGGACATATCTGCACCCACCTATCAAGTTATTGTACTAGATTGAGTATTTTACAAGTTGTAGGACTAATTTGCATATACTTGTCAAGTTATTGTACTAAAGTGAGCATTTTACAAGTTATTGAATCAATCTGTACCCACCTGATAAGTTGTTGTATGGTGGGTGCAATTTACTCTTTCAGAAATGTAGGGAGACTTCGTACGTGGAGTAACGAAATTAAAGTTCAAAATCTGCTTTCAAAGACCTCCACCTACAAATTCATCTTACATTAAGGGAGACTCGCACTATGTAAGAAACAATATATTAGTGACGACTAAAATCCATATTAGTGATGGATATTTCTCGCGTCACTGAAATGTCTTACCATCCATTAGTGATTCACATTAGTGACGAAAATAAAACCGTCACTAGTTTCACTAATAAATTCTTATTACCTACGATGGTTTTTTTTACTACCTGAGTCACTAATATGTAGCTGATGAGTTTTATGAATATTCACGTCACTAATATCTATAGCAGTGACGCGTTTTCTATAAACCACGCGTCGCTAATTTAGGCTACCGTGATGGTATTTTTACGACCCGCATCACTAATATGTATCGATAGTGACGCATTTTATGAATATTCGCGTTACTAATGTCTATAGCAGTGAAACGTTTCCTATAAACCGCATCATTAGTGTGACTTACCAAAGACGGACTTTTTACAACCAGTCACTAAACTCAACAAGGACCATCACTAATGCTTCACAGCACTTGCTCAGGCAAAGACATTAGTGACGCGGTTGAAAATCTATGTCACTAAAACCACACTAGTCACGTGTTTTTATTTTCCGTCACTAAATTATGTGTCACTTATGTTGGATTCTTACATAGTGTCGTCCATAACCGGTAGGTAAAATTGGCTGGCGGACACCGTTAAAAGCCATACCATAAATAAATGTGGCTTTGCGAAAAGACACTAGGGGGTGTTTGGTTCCACCTTGCTAAACTTTAGCCGCTAAACTGCCAAACACCCTTGCTAAAACTTGCTAAAGTTGAGTTGCTAAAGTTTAGCACTTTAGCAAATTTTTTGTTGCTAAAACTTGCTAAAAGGTGGGCTGGACAACCTATACCCCTCATTTATTGCTTATCTCCCCGCTCCTGCGCACCTTTAATAAGGGTAGATAGGTCTTTTTACAGCTCATTAAATGCCTTTTATCAAGAGTATCCAAACAGCTTTTGCTAAAGTTTAGCAACTAAAGTTTCGCAAATTTTAGCTGCTAAGCTTCAAGCAAGAGTAACCAAACAGGACCTAGAATTCTATTCTACGTAAATATGCTACTGGACATGGTTCATTTAATAATATTTTCTACTCAAACAGCTCACAAAACATTCTTAAAAGACTTGCGTACCCCTGTCGTCTTCGTCATCTCCTGGAGTGAGCGACGCCAGCCGCCCGGATCAACCGCCGTGGCCACCTCGAGCCGGCACCGTGCGCGCGTGCCCAGGAGCTGGAGCTGCGGCCACCTAGAGCGAGCCCCGCCATAGGAAGCGGGCGCCGCGCGCTCCTCCGGCCTCTCCCGGCGGCTGCGGTAGCTCATGCCTGCGTCGACCCATCCCGACAGCTGGAGCAGGCAAGCAGCCCCTTCCAGCGGCGGCCAATCCAGGCAAACCAGAAGCTCGAAGCTGCAGCTGGAGCCTCCCCTGATTCCAATCAGAGCAGAGCAAGCACACCAAGCACTCAAGCACCAACCAGGGAGCTGCAAAGCCACCTCCAGCTCCTTCACTTCCTGCAGCGCCACCTTCCAAATCAACGCCAAACCAAATCCTTCGCAGAAGCCAGCACCAGGAGCAGCTTCATCTCGTATCCACCGGCAAAGCAGATCGAGCTCCAGGATCCATGGTCATCCATCCGGCTCCCCAAACTGCTTGACACCTCTCCGCCCGAAGGGGAAGTGCGCCGGGATGGGTCGTCGCGGGGAGGGGGCCGTCAAGAAAGGGTGAAGTCGCCGGGAGGGAGCAGGAGGCGGTGACGACTCGATTCGGGTGCAGGCAAAGAAGAGGCAGGGGTATACTTGTCATTTCGCGTAGCTTTGTATTTAAAACGAGTATAATAATGAGTGCGGTGTCCAGCACCAAATTACCACAGAATTTTAGTGTGTTTTAGCAAAGACATCTTTTTTTAGTGGTTTCCAGCAAAAGCTAACTTTTTCAAGTGTCCACCGGCTAATTTTGCCTAACCGGTAGCCCTACTCCAACCTTGCACATCCCGTGCTTCGTTCAACCTAGATCTGGATAGATAGCTCGGTTCGAGAAGGCAACAACCATTTTATTTATGGCTTAGACGTTGATGCGCATATTATATAGTTATAGGAATTCATGTAACTTAGAAATTAGTAAGCAACGAAAGGAAGCAAAAGCTCGATGACAAGCAAATGGAAAGGGGCCCTCTTCCTCATTTCATGACCTACCCATGAAATGCAGGTCGGAACATGGTAATATAATCGACAAATACGTAGATTTAGTCAATAAAACGCATAATGGATTAATTAAATGAATTCGAAAATAATCTGAAAATCTCAAGTCCTCCACGTCCATGCATGCTTGTCTCTGCACCTCACGCTGGGGGTGCAAGCATGCCTAACTGCCTCCGCATGGATCAGATCATGTTTGCAAGCGTCATGCAGTTGTTGGCCATCTGGTTGAGCTCCTTATCGAACTTCCCCATGGGGTTGGCGGCATTAGCCTGAGTGAACGGCCGGTCGCACGACTCGAAATCCTGGACGGCGAGCTGCAGCATGATCTTGGCGGTGCCCGTGTCCTTGAACGTGATGGCCCGCTGCGCCGCGCCGATGGTGTCCTGGGTGTTCATGTACATGGTGTCGCAGAACGTAAGGGCCTGCGACTGCGCCGGTGGGATGGTGCGGGCCGACTTCGCGACGTGCTTCCGCGCCTGCGCCACGCGCTTGGAGAACGCTTCGACCTGCATGTTGAGCACGGCCAGGTTGTCGATGACCGGGTACTTAGACGCGTGCCGCCCGGCTGTAGACGTGCACACCTCCGGGAACGGGGTGCGAGAGCAGATGCCGGCGACCTGTGGGTTGACGGCACCGGCTCCATGTCCCTTCCCCCTCCCCAATGCCTGGGGGAGGAGGCCGGCGAACAGCAAGGCGATCGCAGCAAGGAGGACGAGCTGTGGGTGGGCTGGCCCCATGGTTTATTCTGTTAAATAATTGCTCGGTGGCGACGGGTATCTATTCGTGGAGCAGCGCTGGAGAGGGTGGTGAAACAGGCGAGGTGGGATGGGTTCTTATAGCAGGCCCCTTCGTTCTTCGCAAATGGCGGTTCGCCTCTTGCTTTGGAGCTGATAATGTCCATTGCTTTTTGCTTAGTTATTATCTGGGTTCCCCACGCTTGTCGGATGTCCTGACATTTGACAGATAAACTTGTCGAGTTGCTAAAAATAGCCGACCTCGATATGGTATGAGATTATAATTTTAGGATTTGATAGCAAATTGCTACTAGTGCATTGGTAAATTAACGTATTTCAGTTTATGAAAGTAGCACAAGTTTACAGAAAATTAGATGCCATATAGTTAGACAATTAATACCTCGACCGGCTGACAAATGCAATGTCAGCTGCACCAGAACCTAAACCGATCACGAGTTGGCGACCACCTGTTAGGAGGAGGGTCCAAACAACTACAAGTGCCACAGGCTAATACCCCGCCACTATTTTTTCGAGTTGCCAGCCATCAGGATTTGAACCTGACCACTAGACTCCAACGACTACATTGAGATCAAGGCTGTTGGAGGTATGCCCTAGAGGCAATCATAGAGATGATGATATTCCATTTGTATCCATGATTTGTATATTGTGTTCATTGAATATCCATTAAAGGCTACTTGAATTGATTTGCAATTATGTGAATTGTATGTGAAACTCTTTAATTGAATATCCATTAAAAGCTACTTGAATTGATTTGCAATTATGTGAATTGTATGTGAAACTCTTTACTTGTATGGTTATTCTAAAGTTGTCCGTAATCGGAGTTCATGTGAGGACACACATGAATATTAGACTAGCACATGAATATTATGTTGTAATCGCGCGGCGCTGCCGGTGGCGTCCGGCGGCCCCACGACCGCGAGGCGGGGTCACGTCGAGAGGGGAGGACAAGAGTGCGCGCACGTTCTCGCGCGGCGCGCTGGGGGGGGGAGGAGGTCATCCGAGAGGCCGGCGGTCCGGTCCCATGCGACATGGCCACGCTCTCGGGGTCGCCTGCGTTGGTCTCGGTCGCGGATCCGTCGCCCTTTCTTTTTCCTTGCGGTATGAACGCGATCGGCGATCCAGGAGATTCGGTTAAGCTTGTGTGAACGCGGAGCCGTGCTTGTGTTGCGACACTCCTCCGAGTAAAAGTATAGCAGGTGCATAACAGCTGTCTCTCGTTAAGCGTTGATGTCCAAGTATTAGGCTAGTAGTAACCACAGAGCATTCACGCGCGTCAGCTAATGAATTTTTGAAGGGAGTGTTTGCAAACTTGCTCTGTGCTTCTTGCTGTCAGGAAGACGCCCCCGAAAGTGATGAGTGTGTAACCGTGAGCGGCTCATCTCACTGTTCGTCTACAGCAGACGTGCTGACCGCTTACCAACTGGAGCCGTGCTTGTGTTGCGACGTGGCAACAGAACGGACAAGACTGGAAGTGCTTGCGAACCCGAACGATTTGCAAGGATCGACGATTCAACACGGCTCACTCCCGTCCACCAAGCAGACACGATTGGGAAAACAAGATAGGAGACAAAGATCAGTTGCTCGTGCAAACGCATAGGTTCAGTAGAGATCCCTGCGATCCGTATATACCGTTTTTTTTTCCTCGCAAAAGTTTCGGAATATGATCTTATGATCCGACAAAGAGCGCTGAAAATGGTCGAGTACAAGTGTACAGCCTCATTGTAGCGACGAAGGAGCGCCGCGTGCCGAGACATCCACGTCTCGTCGTCCCCTCGCCACGGCGCGACGCGGTTTGGCCACCTTCCCCGAAGCTTCCCCTCCCGGCCGCGGGGGGACACGGCCACGTCCGGCCTCGATCGCCAATTGACTGGTAATCAGCCACACCCACCGAGCCGGCGATAAAAGCCCTCGGCACACGCGGCGGCACCTGCACTCCAGACTCCACTCCATCTCTTTTTTTTTCCGTTCCATTCCTCTGCTCCGCGTTTCCCTATCTCTCTTTTTCCGGCGAACTGAGTTCGCAGCAACCCAGAAGAAAGAAACAGGGGCGAGCGAACGAGGAGGGCCGGCCGGGCATGGAGGGCTACGACCGCGAGTTCTGGCAGTTCAGCGACCAGCTGCGCCTGCAGGCGGCCGCTTTCTCCGGCCTCTCCCTCGGGGACTCCATCTGGTCCCCGGCCGGCGCCGCCGCCGACCGCCGCAACTCCCAGGCCGACGCGGGCCTCTTCGCCACGCCGTCGCCCGCCGACGGCACCTTATTAGCAGCCAAGAACAACAACATCAGCAGCCACCTCAACGACGGCGGGCCCGGGCTCATCGGCTCCGGCAAGCTGGCCTTCGGCGCCACCACCACCAGCAAGGCCGACCGGTACAACAACCTCCCCAATCTCCCGGCCGAGAAGGCCGCCGCCTACAACAGCAGCAGCAGCAGCATCAACGGCGGCTATGGTGCCAAGAACAACACCTTCAACAAGATGGGGAGCTACGGCGGCTACAACAGCAACAGCAGCAGCAACAGCGGCGAGGTGGTGAAGAGCTACTTCAACAAGTCCGCCGGGAGGCCGGCGAGCAACAACAGCAATAGCCACGGCAAGAAGCAGGGCTCCGAGTACGGCAAGAAGAAGCACGCCAAGAACGAGGGCGGCAACGCGGCGTCGGCCGCGGACAAGCGGTTCAAGACGCTGCCGGCGTCGGAGGCGCTGCCGCGGGGCGAGGCCGTCGGTGGGTACATCTTCGTCTGCAACAACGACACCATGGACGAGAACCTCCGGAGGGAGCTCTTCGGTAATAACTAATATGCATATTATACATCTTGATCACCAGTTTTTACTATTTGATCTCGAAACCATGGCGATTCGTGTGCTGAGCAACGCCTTGCGGGGTGCAGGGCTGCCGTCTCGGTACAGGGACTCGGTGCGGGCGATCCGGCCAGGGCTGCCGCTCTTCCTCTACAACTACTCCACCCACCAGCTCCACGGCATCTTCGAGGTAACCAAACCAAGCAATTCGATCTGCAAATAATCCGACAAACTTAGTCTGTTATTACGTAATTCGGGCTCATCGATCTCACCTCAATCGGTCGTGTTCATATCAGGCCGCGAGCTTCGGCGGCACGAACATCGACCCGACGGCGTGGGAGGACAAGAAGTGCCCCGGCGAGTCGCGCTTCCCCGCACAGGTACGGTACCCCCCTCACAGTTTTCCTACCTGCTCCGATGACTAAGCTTAGGGGCTGTTTGGATACGAGGTGCTAAACTTTAACAGTGTCATATCGGATGTTCGGATGCTAATTAGGAGAACTAAACATGAGCTAATTATAAAATTAATTGCAGAACCTTGTGCTAATTCGCGAGACGAATCTATTAAGCCTAATTAATCCATCATTAGCAAATGGTTACTGTAGCACCATATTGTCAAATCATGGACTAATTAGGCTTAATAGATTCGTCTCGCGAATTATACTCTATCTATGCAATTAGTTTTGTAATTAGCTTATGTTTAGTACTCCTAATTAGTATCAAACATTCGATGTGACAGGTGTTAAACTTTAATAGGGTGTTCCCAAACACCCCCTTAAGCTCGAGCCACTCTAGTCATGGCGGATGATCGATCGGCCCAACTACTAGCGTTTCAACTGTTCAACGCCAAACTGTGTATCGCGTGTCGGGACGTGCAAAAGGGTCTTTGTCGGTCTATCGTGCACTCACAGCAGCGATTCGTTTTCTAATTTGTGTTTTTCGAGAAACGTCGCGTGGAATCAATTTGATTAAAAAGTGGACCGATCGGCGCGGTTTCTAGATAGTGGATTAGTTGGCAGAGGTGTGCAGTGACCGCCTAACCTAGTACACCTGTCTGAAAAAGCCAGGTCAGGTCTGTTTGGCTTGGTCAGTCAGCAGAGGATTCGCGTCCCGGCCGGAGTCCGACACGCAGATGATTGCGACGTTTCCACTTGATTGGGTGTATGCTGATGGTAGATGCGATGCTTGCGCTGCGCAGGTTCGGGTGGCGACGCGGAAGATCTACGACCCGCTGGAGGAGGACGCCTTCCGCCCCATCCTCCACCACTACGACGGGCCCAAGTTCCGGCTCGAGCTCTCCGTCACCGAGGCCCTCGCGCTCCTCGACATCTTCGCAGACAAGGACGACGCCTGATCCGGCGATCGGTCGTCGTCAGGCCGCCGTCGAGCAACAGGAGGGCAAGACCGAGAGTGCATACCACCAGTATAGCATTTATTACCTTTGTTTGATAAGGGCTATGAGGCATGCGTCCCATTGTTTTGTTTTATGAGACACTAGCGCGATGATTGCAGAGGAATAGCCCTCGTTTCTCATCTGGTACTGTAAGAATATGTAAGACGTATATTCGGATTCAGCTGCCATGTACAAAAATCACTTTCAGATATGTTCCTGTGTTGCACCCCTCAACAAAATGAACGGTCTTGCTCTGTTCACTGGATGTGTTTCTCTGGGATGCGAACTCGTCCTCTGGCGATAAACCATGCCTAAATGGACCCGCAATCCCGGAGCATCAGCTAATTGCAAGCGGCCAGCCCATGGCCCAGTCCGGCCACTATGGTTTTAAGTAGAACAAAAACGAAAATGCATCACCTAGCAGCTTCCCTTCGAGGACATAAACATCTGAAAGCAGATGGTAGCCGCACAGCAAGGGGGCAGGCATGTCAAACAAGATAGCACGCATTAAGCAGGCACCAGATGAGTCAGCCGCAGCCCATAGGGCGCCATAACCTTTCATTCACCAATTAAGTTAACACCTAAGACACATTTATACAGAACTGCAGCACGGAGATCCAGACCCGCAATATCAACAAACAGGAGATCCAGAACCGAGAGAAACGATGGGGGGAAGGAAATCTCTCCTCAAATACATCCGACAATCTAACACATGTCATGAAGACACGCCATCATGCTACCTCAGGAAGATTTCTTGTTTTCCTTCTCCAGCTTCAACCAAACATATTGTGCGGAGCAGGTTCAGCCATCAGCGAGCTGTGATGGTGAACCATATACCACCTGCCGTTGCGGAACTCAAACACATTCGTCACATGGCACAGCACAGGGTCGAGGTCGATGTTTGCCTTCAAGTTGACCCACGCCACCTCACCAAGGACACGAACCCGGACATCCCGTATCTGGAAACCAACGCCCTGTCCTCCATCTTGGCCCCAGTTGAACAGCAAGCTCCAGCCCCCCATCACCGCATTGTATCTGTTAAACACCGAAATGAGCATTGCCACAGGAAGACATGTTACATAATGCTTTAGAAAATCAATTTGATACAGGGAATAAAAGGCTTCTTCATAGTTCATACAAACGTAACTTTCATCCCAGATGGAACAGAACACACCAGAGGCTTTCTATACTTGTAAGACCACTAAATCCACATTCAGAAAATTTCATAAGAACCAGAGCCTCTACTCAACGAGTTTCATTCTTTACTTGTACGGTATAGTTAGTAACTGTGATTCAGCGACAGATGGTCAAGTACAGCCTACTGCAAGAATGCAACCAATGGATCTGCCAAAGCATACAGACTTCACTTCTTGCAGAATTTCAACCAATATGCATGGATGCAAGAAAGCAATTATGCAAGCACACAACAGAAGAGGAAATTTTCAAGAGTCCATCTTTACTATTATCCACAGATATGTGAAGTTTAAACAATTTTGCCCACAAAATAAGATGAAAAAGCATATGCATGCGCACTGTTTTAAAAGCCGATCGCCTGGCTCACCTAACTGCGGTGATACACTAGATACCCTTCAGCTGCCAACATAGTGTACATAAAAACTACCATCTCTTTGAAAAAACAACTGACCTTAATACATAAATAGTTTTGCAAGATCACAACAGTTAAGAGCTACTCAAAGGACAAAGACAAAGTAAACAAACAAAAAAGTCGTTATGAAAAGACCTCAGGATAAACGTAGTACTAACAGAATTGCAGAAATTGGCATACATATGCTTAGCTGTGGACTTCTAATAGTATTGATTTATATAAATAACTAGACTTCACAAGTTTAAACCTATTTCTCATGGGCATGGACACAACTGTATGGCATGGTCAGAGTGTTTCTATTTTTATAATCTGAAGAACTATCAGCCAAGTTTGAAGTTTGTAAAAAGAAACAAAAATAACTACCAGTAACACGTTGATATGTGCCTCTGCACCATTCATGTGATTGCTCAAAATTCCTTCAATTCTCCACATATGCAAAAGGCGGAAGCCTATATCACCTCTCTAACTGGCAACGTATTATATCAAACAGATTTTCTTCACACTGATTCAATATATATATACAATGATTCGAAATATATTCTCAATCAGATAAACCACCCTATAAGGCACTTCTTATGTGGCTATGTTTCACAATGTATGTCACTATAACCATGCCAACAATTTTACAAAGACCAATGAGACCAACATCGATGCAAAAGCAGCAATAAATCAACGACAGCTAGGTGTCCACCCCTCGAACATGCAAAGTGCTGCACATAGGTTGCATTTAAAACCTCTTGATAACAACATAGCAATGGTCATTCAGGCATACATTGTGAAACACATGCGCCTGAGGACATGGACATATGTTGCAAAATGGAGAGTGGAAATCAGAGAATAAATTAGAAATTTGGATAGATCAAAGTGAAGTCATAGGGACATACCCAGTAAAGAACTCCCCATTCGCATGAATACACTTAACATAATCTGCATTAAGCCAAAATCGGCTCATTGCTGGCAAAGAACCTTCCCTGATGATATTATAGAACTCTGCATTAAGATTCATGATGGCTTTTGTAGCAGCATAGTATGCCTTCCATCCATTAGGTGGATTTATAGTACCCTGCTCCACCGTAAAATCCTACAAGAGTTGATTTACATTACAAGAGTGCAAACGAAGTCCAGAAATTGAAGAAAGTTTATTTCAACATAGTCACAAGGATTGTTACTAAACAGTCAAACTACACAACTATACATAATAACATCAAGGAAACAAGTGAAATTCTGAATTTAAAGCTGCGTGACTCACTTACCAAAAATAAAAGTTATATGAATTTGCCAAAGATGCATGGACAATTAGAAGGGATAATGGTATATAAACAAACATTATTATGATTTGTGACCAAGTTGGGCAAACACTAGTACACGTGCATAACGGAAACTTTCTTATTTGTCAAATGTCAATCAGCAGGATTAGATTCTGAAACGGCTATGAGAAATCCAGAAACTGAAGCAAGGTGACGTTTTTGTTGTTGTATACGGGTATAATTAATTTCCCTTCAGTTCAGAAATGGCAATGCATGCAGTAGCAAGGTTCAGGTCATTCCACATGTCTGATGCGATATGAAAGCCATGGATGGTGGATGTTTGGTTCATTCCACGTGTCTGATGAGACTCATGGATGAATCACAACGCTTTACCATAAATTTCAGCTACTGAGAGATTCTGGATTAGAGTGTGATAGGTATAACGTATAACCCGGTAAAATCAAAATCTTAGCCCTCCATCATATCCAATTAATGCTTAGAATCGAATCGTTCCGTATTGGGCCAATCCGTATCCTAGCACCTTTATCCCTCAATAAACATCCTAAGGATAATGGCATGCACCAGCAGAAATGTAATAAGCCTAATCCAAGACAGACAGTCCTAGTAAGAGTGGAACCAAGCAGTGACGGATAACTACATTGCCAATCGGACAGTAGAGAAGTCAAGGACAAGTCAAGGGATGCTTGTAGGCGCATCAGGCCCAGCAGCGCACCTTGTGGTAGAGCGCCTTCCAGGCGCCGTCGTCGTTGGCGGCGCGGCGCATGGCGGAGTTGGTCATGGAGAGGCGGCAGAGGCTGGTGTAGTCGAGATAGCTGAGCGCGTGGGTGGTGATCTCGGGGACGAGCTGCTCCATCATGGAGGCACCGCCGCCGCCTCCCTCAGGCGGGGCCGGCTCCTGCGCCTTCTTCTTGTTCTCACCGCCCACGGCCATCTCGCCGTTGGCGGACCTGGCGGCGCGGCAGCCGCAGGAGGCGCAGCCGCAGCAGTTCAGGGAAGGGGATTGCTGCGTCTTGGAGGAGGAGGAGGGGGAGGAGGAGCGGAAGGCCCAGAAGGCGCCGACGAGGCAGCAGACGGCGGTGGCCCCGGCGGCGATCAGCGCCCGGACACCGTCCATGCGGACATCCAGGTCGCGGGGGCGGCGGCGGTCAGGGGGTCGGGGTAGGGTTTGGACGGCATCCCATCCCACGGAAGAGGAGGCTAGGGTTTTGTCGTCTGGGTTGGGGACTGGGGAGAAGACGAGATGGGGAATGAATGAGCCGGGGGAGCGGGGCACGCAGGGGGTTTCCGTTTCGGATCGAGGAAGACGAACAGAAAATGGATGCGTTGGGCAGTTCCGGCGGACGCGATGCCACTATGAACAGGGGTTGGGTCGGGCTCTGCGGACCGGGACGGATCGGGCTGGATAACGCGGTCGCGTTTGGTTTTTTGGGAAATCGTCGCGTTCGGCGTTTACATCGACGGTGACAGGTCAGATGTCGACTGAAGTAGTCCTCGAATCACAACCGTGCATTGATACTTGAAAATTGACTTTCGCATATTCCATTTATTATCCCATCTTCTAATTTTCGATCAGTAGCTACGTAATTATGTAACACATGCTTATCAACTCCATCTATACTTGAATTAGGGCTATTTGTTTCCACCCTCCTAAAATTTTAGCTCCTAAAATCTTTTAGACAATTTTTAGGCACCTCCTAAAAGTATGTTTGGTTCCACTTTCTAAAAGTGACTAAAAGCAATAAATATCATGGCAAAATGACCCTAGTACCCTCACTCCATGCCCATGTGAGTTCTGGCGCCAAAATTGCCCCTGTGAGTTCTGACGCCAAAATTGGTTGGCCTGCTGGCGCCATTTGTGCTGGTAAACTGGTGGCGCCAAATTTTTCCTTGTTACTGTCTTATGACAGTGAGGTAGCTCCATGCGGGATTTTTTTAGCCACATGTTTATTCCATTATGTAAAAAAAAAATGCACACAAATGTATACACACTCGTCCATACAAAAATTCAACACATCAATAAAATCATCATTACAAGTTGACATCTATGCTCTACTAAACAAACCATCGGCTATCCAATCACGAAACTCGTTCATGTTTCGATCTTCGTCTCCATGACGTACATTTGACACATTACCCTGAGAAGAGGATCCTTCGGCGAATGGAACATAGTTCTCATCACGATCAACCAAATCAAAGTCCACATCTCTCGAAAAACTCTCTAATAAAATTATGTAGTGCCATGCACGCAATAATTATACGGCTTTGCTTTTGCATTGGATAGCTAGGAAGGTCAAGCAATATCCTCCACTTTATCTTTAGAACTCCAAACGACCGTTCAGTGACATTACGAAGTGAAGAATGTGAGTACCTAAAGAGTTCTTTTTTACCTCTTGGCATTGGCCCTTATCTAAACTCCGGCAAATGGTACTTGGTTCCTTTGTAGGGTGCAAGATATCCGGGTCGATTTGGGTAACTCGAGTCAACAAGGTAGAACTTACCTGCGCATTCATAATACATGAATTATGTAAGTCACAGACCTGGTGTTGTAATAATAATAAAATGCATGCAATCTAGGTCATTACCTTCAGGTGGGTGCGGAAACTTGTCTCCAAACTTGTCAATTGCATCTTTGAAAACCCGCATGTCATGAACTGACCCAGGCCAACCGCCACCACAAAGGTAAACCTCATGTCGAAATCACATATGGCCATGACATTCTGACTCGTATACCCATGTCTTCCCATATGTTGTACTACTTGGGTACTTCATACTATTACAAGAATATGAGTACCGTCTATTGCTCCAATGCAATTGTCAAAGAATGGTGTGAACCTAGAGCTTTGCAACCTAGGATGCACAAAATTAAACTCAGGGTCCTTTGGCTTAATGATGTCAACTGCTAGCTTGTTCACACTCTCTAGCACTTTATCAAACTTTCTACAAATTATTTCTAGTGACCTTGTGAAACAGTCTTCAGCTTGTCTAAGAGATTGATATGCACCACATATCCTAGAAACAGCCCTAAAGCTTCAATTGATGACATCCTCTTAGTTGATTTCAATCCATAAGATTCAACTAGCAAACTATGCAGCCTCAGAAATCAAATCTTGACTCATTCTAAACATATTATAACAAGATGTGCTATTTCCTAGTATCCTCATGACCCATTCAAATCCACCTTCTGTTGCTATTCTGTGAGCTGCTTTGTTCATATAAGTATCGAAGTGATACATACCCAACATGGCAGCAGCAATAGTCAATATTTTTCTCCTCTTCTTCCTACAATGCAAGATATAGGACTGTATTCTTTGATCAAAGTCCTCCCTGTCATCATCCTCTTCATCCCGTTGGTCATCCCATTCTTCTTCTTCCTGCAACAACAAAAACAAGCAAATCAGTACTGTTTGTTAGAATAAACAGCCATATTATGCAACCACCAATGATATAATTAACACATATACATAGCAATATACAAAGCATATAAACAGCAATATACAAAGCAATAAACACTAATAAAATAACACAATTCACAGCATTGAATGCACACATTCATTCAACACCTCTATACATGTCCATTAGAAATTAAACAACACAGTTGAGACATAATAAAAGGTTCTGCCATTAAAAGATAATTCTAGTTCCTAACAAAAGAAACAACACAATTCAGATAGACATAGCAGTCATTCCATGTCTTCCTCAACCAAATCAATTTCTCCTCATCATCATCGATCATGTCAAACATATCTCTGTAGTACTCCTGCTGAAACAATCTTGTTGCTATGCCAAATTCAGTTGATGTGGGACCAGCTCTAGCCTGCTTTACCAACAAAAGATACCTCTTTATGTCATCCTTTTCCTTCTACTTATTTTTCAACTCCTTC
This sequence comes from Setaria italica, assembly GCF_000263155.2. Classification (NCBI taxonomy): domain Eukaryota; kingdom Viridiplantae; phylum Streptophyta; class Magnoliopsida; order Poales; family Poaceae; genus Setaria; species Setaria italica. The sequence goes on from NC_028454.1 coordinate 25,316,554, forward strand.
TGTTTCTCCATCTCCCTCAGATAGTGCCTCTTTTCCAACTCAAGCTGCCTGTACTGGTGCTTTTTTTCCAACTCATCTTGTCTCTGTTTTACCATTTCTTGTATTGTTGCTTCTTCCTTACTCCTAGAAACTTGTAACTCAACAAGAAGCCCCTGGAACATCTTGACCATTGGGCTCTTACTCTTCTTATCTGGGCTTGTGGCTGTGCTAGATAAGCTATTTGTTCTCTTGTGGCTGCCACTGCTCAAAGGACTTGCCAGGAACTCCTCTTCCTCTTGTTCTTCACCTTCATCATCACCAAAGTCTACCTCCTCATCTCCCTTCTCTTGAGTTGATAAACCTGGTATGACAGAATCTGCTCCATCCACTAAATGTCCTTTAAACATCTCCTCAAGATATCCAATATATGTTGGCACACCAAACATGAACTTTCTACATTCACTTTTTCCCTGTATAACAGTTAAGCATCTTATCAGTACAATAAAAACAGACCTAGTGCTACATATGCAAAGATAGTACATGCTAGACAACATTACAAATAGGTTACCTTTAATGCCTTATCCCACCAATCAGTTGATGCTACTATACCGCCATCAGATCTTCTCCCTAGACCTGTATCAGTTTGCATCATGTTCCAAAATGTGTACAAAGTCCTACACTGTGGCCACCTTTTTTTGAGTTGCTTGATAGAAAGGTTGAGTCCAGTCTTTAATAGCATTCCTTTTTTCATGTTACAATAACCTCTACGTGTCATTGCCCCTTTAAAACAATTCCCTGCCCGAATTTCCTCAACAGCAAGTTTACAATAAAAATGTGTGTTTTCCTCAGACCATTCAGCCCTGTCATGAAGATTCTATAGCAGAAAAGAAATTGTCACACTAAGCATTTGCAATGACACACAATTCAAAAATAAAATAGCAACAACACATGTTACTACCATATCAGAGGCAACATTTCATACAAGAGAAATGGAAACCATGCATATCAGGGAGAGTGTTTCAGAGAGGGGAAGCAATTTACCTGAGAGAGAGAGTTTCAGAAGGCATGCCCTATTCTTCTTTGCCGGCATCAACATTCACTGGATTTTGATAGCCGTGGCCTGCAGAGAAAGCTTCACCACGTCCTCCTCTCAAACTTCGACCACCATGGCTACCACCTCTCCCTCCAACCGAAAGTTTGCCTCGGCCTCGTCTAAAACCAACTTTACCCCCGATCAAACCTTTGCCGCGACCACGCCCTCTGCCGGCGGCTGCTTGCACACTCACTCCAGGGGCCCGACGAGGGACTGCCTGCTCAAAATCGGGCTCATCACTTTGAAAAAACTCTTGGTAGGACTGAATATCGGATTAGAAGTCTGCTTGTGATTTGAGATCCAAATGCTCCATGTGCTGCCGGGGAGCGGACAGAGAGGGGGCCGCCGGCGGAAATAACGGGGTGAGGTCGTCTTCGTCCGCATCAAGCGGGGATCTACGGAAGCTGGTGGCACCGGAGGAGGAGCCTTGAGATAGAAAGTCCCTGTAATTGTACTTGTCCATCAGGCGCGGCCGAATTGGGGAAGGGGACGGCGCAATCCACCTGCGCACGAAATTAAATCAGCAATAGGAAGGAAGAATCATAGATCGAGAATAGGAGAGGGAAGAAACTCACCCCGCAGTCCTAGGAGTTCATCACAGACTGGATGACGGCGGACACCGCGAGTAGGAGGACAAGGACGAGCCGCGAGGATACGGCGGGTGGCGGCGGCAGGGATCCGGCGGGGGAGCGCCTGGACGGCGATTTGTGGCGGCGTCCGACGGCGTCGAAAGCGGATCTAGCGGCAGGCGAGTTGGGGGAGCGCAGGGAACGGCGACAAGGATTGCGGGGTCTGCAGCCCGGGGAGGTTGGACTAGGGGCGGCGGACTGGAGGGGGAGGGCGCGGACGGAGTTTCTTGACCACGGGCGCCGGCGAGGTAGGCGGATCTAGCGACAGCGGGGATGGGGGAGGCAGGTTTGGGAGGCGGCGGGGTTGAGGGAAGGCGGGTCTGGCGCACGGGGGGAGACGGGGTCTGGCGTGCGGTGGAGGTAGGTGCGGGGTAGGAGCGGTCCAGAACCGATTTTAGTCGGTTTTAGAAGGGGGGTGAGGGCCTAAAAGATTTGGACCTCCTAAAAGATTTTAGTCAATTTTTAGGAGAAGTGTTTGGCACTTTAGTCACATTTTAGTCACTTTTTAGGAGCTAAAGTTTTAGGAGGGTGGAAACAAACAGGTCCTTAGAGAAGCTTTGTGTGATATATGTCGATCAAGAGGGGTGATAATGAAAAAACAATATGGTGGAAATACCACCTGTAGCACCACAAATAAGAGAGATAGTAATCGGAGACTACGAGATAAGTTTGTGAGATATTATTTTTATGATTTTAAAATAGACTCTCCTATAGATATTTCTTTACTATATTTTAATGGTGGATATATTTTCACATATATTTAAAATCGACTCCCCTAACTCCATTGATGATACGCTTAAAGAAGCACCATAGGAGGTATATTGACCAACATCGATGAGTGTAAGGATAAAAGGATAGATGTCACAGGACACTGTAAAGAAGAGGCAGAGATAGGGAAGTTATAGTTGAAAATAGCAAAACCACAAATAAGAGATATAGTGAGTTAGAGATGAAAGATGGTACGAGATATATCGGATAGTGGTTTAGTAATGTAGATATATCTAGATAAAAAGGAAAAGAAAAATAGGCTATTGTTTCATAGTTTTTTTTCCTTTTACAAACCATTTTTGTTTAAATGATTATGTCACATTAAACTACACATGGTACGACCATACTGTAATGCACCTTTTTCTGGATGGTATCGTAAAAGGCCCACAAATAGCATGCTAACCTCTAAGTGCAATGATGGTCTGTATTTGATGAGTTTGTGAGCTTGCTAAGCTATTTTAGGCATTTCTAGCTATGCTAATGACATGTCTTCCTAGCACACGCGAGAAATGGACTATCCACGGTAGCAACAGTAATAATATAATTAGGATATAACCACGAAGCCATGCAGATAGAGATGGAGCCAGAATCTGGGGGGCTATGTGAAGTGATTTCTTAACGTATGTTGAACCCATATGTACTGGGGATATAATAAGTATTTGCCATCTGAAAAGGTCACTCCTTGAGAAGCCATTATTAGAATGTAACCTACATATTTACCATCGGAAAGAGAATTATGTCAACACATTTACCATTTTTGCTGATGTGGTAAGCCACCTCCTCGTGCCAGCGTGGATTGGCCACGTGCAATGACCCTGCTACCCCTGCATCTCTCCCTGTAGCGCCTGTGAGTTTGCTTTCTTCCCCCTCTCATCTCTATGATGGGTGGGACCCACCCTTCTTCTTCCACCTCCAGTGCTCCTTCTGCGCCTAGGACACCTGCTCACGCTCGATGAGTTTCGGATGTCGCGGCCCAAGGCCGGCAAGCTCATCGTCAAGACCAAAGGTCCCTCTCTTTTCCCTTCCCACCCGGCTCATTCCATTGCTTTCACTTCATTTCAACTTTCAATCTAGATGCAAACAATTATGCCTCTTATGCATGATGCCTTTATGGCTGATGGGATGGTGATTACTAGATGCACAAGCTCGGTGATTTGATTCATACGGGCGAGAATTCGAGGTATACATGCAATCTCATTCAAGAATTCTTCTCAGGCAGCTTGGGGTCATCATCGTGGGTCAAGATGCGTAGCTTCAATTCCAACTCCACTACAGGCTCCACCTCCTGCTCACTCGTCGCCTCCGAGGCGTCCCCGTGCCACTCTTTCCCCTCCTCATCCCTCGAGGACCTCCAAATGCTGCTCATGTCGGACTGCGTCGCGACCATGTGCTCTGCCTCCCCGTCGCTGCACATCTTCCACTGGTCTGGATCCTACGTTCACTCCAGCAATCGACATCCCCCGTCATGCTCGCCAACGGCTGTGTAGGGGAGCTCCCCGTCCTCGGATTGCGCTGGGGGCCGTACACGGGGGACGGCCGAAGTGGGATAGATCAGACGGCGCCCGCACGGGGCTAGATGCGCGGGGCCTGGCCAAAGCGCGGCGGTGGCGAACGACGCACGGGGTCGGACTGGAGGGTGGCGGCGACGGATGGTGACAGGGGCGGTAGACGCGCGACAGCCAACCTCTCCTTTGCTCGCCCTTGGTCACCTCCATCCTTGCTCATCCATGGTTGGCTGGAGGTGGAAGAAGAAGGGTGGGTCCCACCAGTCATAGAGATAGGAGAGAGGAAGAGAGCAAATGCACAGGCTTGAGGAAGAGATGCAAGGGAAGAAGGGTCATTTTACCTGACCAATCCATGCCGGCACGACGAGGTGGCTTGACACATAGGAAAAATGACAAATTTGTTGATTAAACTTCACTTATGTGGCTAGGTTCCATTTTAAAACTAGCTTCTCAAGGAGTGATCTTTCTTAGGATGTCAAATAATTAAACATTCCTATGTACCGTGGCAATGCTACTCCGCTTACTACACCTACACCAAAAGCTAAGCTATATATATGCTTGTCTAAGGTGTTGGACACTATCCATTGCCCATTGCATAGAGTAGACAACTAAAAAAAATAGACAGCTAAAAAAAATTGAAAATATAGAATGGTCAGGGGCTAAATGGCTCATAGGCTCCTGTGCGCGGGTGGATCTTCACAATTTACTTGTTTGCTTTGCATTGGTGATGATGTGGCATGGCGATGCCATCCTACTTAAGATGAACATTTGTCAATAAGTATATGTTATCAGTATAATTTTCTGTTTCAGAAAAAAATCTGCATTCGCCGGAACATGTGAATTAATGTACAATTCGAATTGAAGAAAATTAAACAGAATCAAGGAAGGAAATTCATAAGAGCAACTCCAAGAGACTGCTAATCTTACCCTAATACTTTTTTTGGAAAAAAGAGAAAAAACGAACTCCAACAGTCCACCCAAACATTTCCTAATTTTTTTTAGCAATGCTAGAAAACAACCTACCACCGCGTATATTTTAACGTTGGCATCCCTCCCTCAATCCTGATTCCCGCACGCTCGCGCGTCCCTTCCGATGGGCCCAATACGATGACGTGGCCTGTTTTAAAATATTGGGGGCTATTTATTAGCGATCTTCTGTGAATTGATATGTTTTTGGGAGAAATTTTTTTTGAAGGACCCCAATACATAGTTTTGGGGAAGAATTTTTTGAAATATTTTTGGAGTTGCTGTAAGCAGCAGTCAGCAGTGTTATTGATGGTGGGAGATATTCAATGGGCTGCTCTTATTGTGCGGCCTCAATGGGCCTCAATAGCACATGCGAATCAATTGGGCCTCAGCCAGCGGCAGCAGCAGAGGCGCCCGACGGGAGTTCGGCGTGGTCGAGAGAGAGACGTACGCCATAAACATCCGTCGCCCCCGAGCACGTCCCCTCGCCTGTGCTGCCCCGTTCCTTTCTCCTCCAGCAAGTAAACCCCGTCTCCACCGCACCGCCGCCATGCCGACCGGTGAGCTCCTCTCGACCCCTCCTCCTTCCCGCCCCAGCCTCTCGATTTCTAGCGCCACGGTATCGATCTCGTCGCCCCGGTCTCCTCCAGTTCAGGCTCGAATCGGCAGCGGGTTTTTAGTTTGATTTTTGTTTATCTAAGTGTTTCTCCCGTTTATGGTCCCGGCCTGCCGCTGCTCTATTCGATCTGCCTGAAGTTCGGGGATCGGATCGCCGCCGTGGCACCGGAACGTTCGTGGGTTGCTGTGATTTCCCCTCTTTTTCTTTGTGTTCCGGGGAGATTTCGCTTGGGAACATAGGGTTTGTTTCTGGAACCTGAGGCTGGCTCGCGGAACTGCACGGCGCAATAGGCTCTCTTTTGCCGCATTTGCCTTTGCTGCTTGCCGATGCGTGCTCCAGTAAGCACAGCGTTGTTTGAGCCACGAAGCATGTAGAGGGCCGAATGTCGTCTAGAGCCGTGCAAATTTGTGTGCCTAATGGCCCATAGCCACTGATGTTTGTTGCTTTAAACGTGCCACCTCTTATGAAAACAGTTTCTGATCCACATCCTAAAAGGAGATAATGGAAAGCACACTAAGTTCGACTGGCTGACTTGATGTAACATTGTAGAACACCAAAAAGTCGACAAACATAGGCTTTGTAGTGAAAGATTAATTCTGTGGCTTTCTATTTTAGAAAGAGAGACGGGTAAAATGGTGTCATTCCACTTTTAGGCATTGTGAATGTATCTCTTTGATGCCATGAATTTTTCACTGCCCAATAAACAACTGGAGTGCTGGACCTTGTACGCTGTCCATCAGTGGCACAATGCTACATGTGCTTAGGGTTGGTACTAGTTTTTTTTCCCGCAAATTACTAGGGCTTATTGAATGTGGTAAATTCTGCAAGATATGAGAAGGCTATAGTGAACAAAAGCTGTGTCATGAGCCTGATGTCTTTGTTTTGTGGTTTAAATTGTTTATGTTTTGTGTGTTTACTGAAAACAATTGTGTATTATATTGTTAATTAAAGATGGGAAGCTTTAAAACCAGTAAGTTAATTGCACCCACTTTTGCAATTTTTTTTTGTTATGGTAGTATTGTATCTATCCTTCAGAGTTCCTTGCACTTTTTCTCTTGGCATCCTTTGATATATTGTTATCTGGATCATTTATATGAATAACTCTTTTGGTATACCTGGCATTCTCTATTAGCTCCTTGTTTTGTTACAGAGCTCAATAAATAATTTTGCATGAAACTTCCTGTTGAATTTCCTTACAAGTTGTCTTAATATATTGTACAGATCAATTAAGGAACGTAGTTTTCCATCTCTATGTAACTACTAGAAATAAGCTTCCCTTTTAACAACAGACTTTGGTGTTATCACCTACAATATAATATTAGCTCAAACGTATTTGCTTTCACACTATATAACTAATGCTTTTGTAATAATTTCCAGTAAGCGTAAAATGGCAGAAGGAGGTCTTTCCAGGCATAGAGATCGACACTACCCAGCCGCCTATTGTTTTCAAGAGTCAGCTGTACACACTAACTGGTGTACCACCTGAACGCCAAAAAATCATGGTGAAGGGTGGAATATTGAAGGTAAACTATTTTGTTAAATGCTTAAAGATTCAGCTATTTCCATGGTGCATTCATGCACTGTAACAACTGGATAACATGTTCGCTATGTGTAATACAGGATGATGCAGATTGGTCTACTTTGGGAGTGAAAGAGGTGAGATGCTTGGCTTATTTGATGTGCTCGTATTTTATTGCATCAAGTGCTCAAATGCTATTTATGTTTCCGTCCAAATTACAATTGAATTTGAAATGCGCTCTGTAGGGTCAAAAGTTGATGATGATAGGTACAGCTGATGAAATTGTGAAAGCTCCAGAGAAAGGTCCAGTGTTTGTTGAGGATCTACCAGAAGAAGAGCAAGTGGTCGCACTGGTACATACCCAAATCTTGTTCTGTGCATATCCAAGTTTATTAGTTATTACTTCTTAATCTTGACCTTTCGAATTCATGATTGCTTTATTATCCATTAAAAAATGGATCTGGAATGATTAATATGTTAATCATTCAATTGGAACTGATGCTGGTATGTTTGTCATGAATCATGATGATATGCTTCATGTGCACATCTGTCATTACAACTTCGGTTCAATAGATGGGGTGCCTGAATTCTATAACCTTTGGAGACATACATGAAAGGGGAGCATATGCTTTGGGCTTTTCAGTGGCATTGGAGGACAATAGGAGCTTGGATACACGTTCTTTAACTAGCCACTTGGGATTTTTAATGTATTTTATCATAATACAGTATAAATTGACATCTGAGAGTAGGAACTACAGGCACAGTTAAGGTCCTTATTTCAATATAATTTTATATAAAATTGTGATAGATAATTCTTCCATGATTAGCTGGGATACTGAAATCATATCTTATTATTGCTAAGGTTGGTATTAGTGGTGTGACCTCTTTCTTTCTTGGTTAATATTCTCTTTGCTGTAATGAGTTTTCCCTACTGATATTTAGGGGCACAGTGCTGGTCTTTATAACCTTGGGAATACATGCTACATGAATTCCACGTTGCAATGTCTGCATTCTGTTCCAGAGCTGAAGTCAGCGCTACTAAGGTTCAACCAAAGAATTCTCTAAATATTAATTTTGAAGAGGCTTTGTATTTGGTGTTTGATATAATTCTCTTTTACTTGTCCAGCTATTCAGATACTGCAAGAGGTAATGGTGTTGACCAAGCCTCTCATAATTTGACTCTTGCAACTCGTAACACCTTTGGTGAGCTTGATCAAAGTGTCCGTCCTGTTGCACCTCTACAATTCTTGCAGGTTAGCACCATCATTAAGATATTTCATCCTAGATAGCTAGGCTAGTGAATATATTTTTTTCTCCTGTTGTGGATTAATAGATCTCATTCTGCCACTGTTTTCCTTGAAATTCTACAAGCCAGATGAAGGGAACTCTTTTGAAAATGTAGGTGGTCACGGTATTTGTTTGGTCAAACATCTGGATGTTAGTTTATGCAAAAGTTTCTAGACTGGTGACACATCACTAGATTTGTGACTAAATAGATTCCAATATGATAGTTGTATTTTACTACTAATAGAATATGTCAGACCCTATCATTGAGGACCATGAAAATTATTACAGTTACTTATTGAAGATTATAAATATTCTAACGACCACTAATATTTGAAAACAGAGTGAATCATAGCTTACTGTTTCAGTATTTCTTAAAAAAAAAATCTGTCATATTTAGCGTATCAAATGAAAAGGCCTTGTATGTTTTTCCTGTGGTTTGTTCCTGTTTTGATAAAGAATTTGCTTTAGGTTTAGGTTCCAGTATATATTATGATTTGAGTGGTTTCAGTATGGAATTTTATGCTTTATTAATTTATACCTTATTGAATTATATGCGATCTAGTTTAGTAAAGTGGACGATTTTGAGGTCTCATGTGGAGTCAAATGTACATTATACTAACAGATCTTTTTAAAAATCTGATTCTGAGCAGACACTGCGTAAAAAATACCCACAATTTGCCCAGCAGCACAATAATGTCTACATGCAACAGGTTCCTTCTAATCACCCATGATTAAGAGTTAGGGTATCTACTGTGTATTTGTGTAATGAATGTACATCTTCATTTAAATAAATTACAGGATGCAGAAGAATGCTGGACACAGCTTGTGTATACACTTTCTCAAACTCTTACATCAGATGCAAGGTAACCTGTCCAGTGTCAACTTGTAGCACTTCTCCCTTGTAACCATTATGTTTATCATATTTATCTGTCCCTTTTTAGTACTACAAAGTATAATGGAGTCCCCTGTAATTTTTTATGGCAATGTTTGGCTACTCTTTCTAAAACCATTTGCTTACTTTTCACCCCCTGTAGTGAATCTGCAGCTCTTTCGATGAAGCAACTGTTTGGGATAGACCTTGTGAGCAGGTTCTCTCTTCCCCTCTCTTTATATCTAATTTCTGTTTGTATTATATGCCCTATATGTGTATGTTATTTTTCGTTATACAGTTGGTAGTTTGGTATGATCCTTTTTTATACACCTTATATACAGAAAAACAGATGATTCCACCTTACATCTATGTTTTGTTGGCCTTTAAACATTTTATGGATTTCGAGAGCAGTAAATGATATAAAACTGTAGTCCTATACTTTGTATCTCTATATAGCAAACACACAGGTGACTGTGAAGCCTATTTATGATCGTTTTAGTGCTGTATTGGCTAAATGTTGTTTGGGTGTTTTATTTTCTGTTTTTAAGGAACATAATTTGTTATTTGCTTAATGAGTAGTTGTGCATATCAACATAGATGAACATGCCCTAGCGCAGCTGTGGTATTTGTTGATGATTTCTTTTACTTCCAGGGTCCACTGTGCAGAAAGTGGTGAAGAGAGCATGGAGACAGAGTCAGTTTATTCCATGAAGTGTCATATATCTCAAGATGTTAACCACCTTCATGAGGGACTTAAGCATGTAAGTAATATTCTGTTTAGTTCTTTGTTTGCTTTTGACAACAAATTGCTCATCGCTAGTGCTGATAGGATAATTCTTGTTACATGGATTGAAATCTCTTTGCCTATCTGCATGCCTTGTAGTAGATTTCAGCTTTACTAGGTTCTTGGGCAATGCTACTGAGTTTCAACTCAAGCTACTGATGTTTATTAACTTTATTAGTAGTTAGAACACATCTTTCAATTCCACTGTATTGCTTATGCCCCGAAAAGCCTTTGAGTTTGTTCATAGCAGATGCCTATGATGAGCTAGTGAACTGGCAGAGTAAGGAGATAGAACAATTAACACAGGGTCAAATCTGAAGATAGCAGAGATGAAAAATTACAAGTAGATAAATGTTCCATCTATATTTGAGAGTGCTCGTATATTAGTTCGACCAGTCTCCAAGAAACCTATTGCCAGATTTGATTCGTTTTCCTTCCCCCTACATGTTCACCCTGTTAACCCCCCAACCCATTTGGAATCCAAAGTTTTATAACAAGTTTTTCCCGCTATATATTGCAAATTCAAATTTGTAAAAGCAAAGATAATTTAGTTGCCGCAGACAACGGCGGAACCAGGGGGGCCCAGCAGGGGCCACACCCCCCCCCCCTCCCCCCTTCCCCTAACACCGGTGAAAATTTTTAACCCCCAATCGATTCTAAAGCCCAACAGGCAGGCCTGCTTTGCACTTCAGTCTTCAGCTATCACTATCATCCTTCACACTTCACAGACTGACACACCCAACAACATATACGGCGCATGTGATCCTCATCTAGCTAGGCAGCTACTAGCTAAGCTACTCCTAATCAACACCCAACCAGAAGACTCCACGTTACTACGCGCATGACAGCTTTCTGCCTTGGCTGCCTGTAGAATGCAGCGAGCAGCCCAGCACCGAGCAGTATGCCATGCAGTCAATAGTCACACACTTGAGCACTTCAACCCTCGGGAAGCAGGTAATGCACATGCATGATGCATATATGCTTCACGCATATATAGGCCATTAGGCATATTAAGCGATTGTTATTCTCAAATTTCTATATCTATTTTCCTTTGTCTTAAATGCGCATAGTGTAATGGGAAAAGTAAAATATGATTAAATGCTTCATTTCCATTAACCTTTTCCCTGTATCGAAATTGTGATTTTTATGGGTTATAAATAATAAGTATAAGAATTATTTTTTTTTATCACGTACATATAATAGATCTTGATATATATATTTTTGTCACATGTACAAGTTGTCGAAGTTGTCCATAGTTTTTTGAACCCCCCCCCCCCCCCCCCCCCCGAAAGAACCTGGAACTAGCACCTGCTTTCCTCCTGTTCATTCCTAAAAGTTCATGAAAGATGATACCCATTCAAATACCTCCATAGTTGTGTGCTGTTGCATTTTGTGCTTTTCTTGTCTCTTCTATGTGGGTTTTGAGGGGAAGGTAAAAATTAAATGGAGTATTGTTTGTCATATCATGCTCAGAATTATCATAAGACGATCAATGTCAATCATTCATATTCTTTGTGTACAGGGCTTGAAAACAGAACTTGAGAAAGTTTCACCTGCACTGGGTCGAACTGCGATTTATACTAGAGAGTCAAGAATAAATGAGCTGCCCAGGCAAGTACATAAAACCTTCACATTTTTACTTGTCCTCGCTTATCCAGAAACATTTTACATATAAACTCTTTCCTTTTCAGGTACTTGACTGTGCAGTTCGTTCGTTTCTTTTGGAAAAGGGAATCGAACCAAAAGGCAAAGATTTTACGAGTATGTTAGCCTTTTACTCCCTTGCACTTGACCAATGTTTTGATGATTGGGTTCTGTATGGAATCTTTCGTCATTTTTCTCTCTAATACTGTGTGTTAAAAATGTTTACCATGTTTGCTTAAACAATCTCTTTTGTGATTCTTTTATTGCCAGAAAGTTGATTACCCTCTGGAACTGGATGTTTATGAATTTTGCTCAGATGAACTGAAACAGAAACTCCAAGCTCCTCGACAGGTAGCTTTCTCCTTTTGCTGTTCAGCTTTGTGTTTCCATCATTATTGCTACAGTGTTGAATTGGATGCTCAATTTGCTTGTGAAGATGCTGAGAGATGCAGAAAATGCAAAGTTTGGATTGAAAACACAGGGGAAAGCTAGCAGCTCAAAAGAAAATGAGGTAATGGTTTTCTGCTACCTAGGGTACCTTGAATCATCAGTAAGAGCTGTGAAGAAATAAATGGATCAACGGTCACATTATGCTCTCACATGTTTCTGGATCTTCAATCTGTGCTGATGCAATTATTGCATTTCATTTCAGGGGTCATCAAGTAGTGCTGGGGACTCATCCAGCATGGACATTGACAAAGGCAAGTTGTTTGTTTATGCCCTCATCTTGTAATGATAGCAGTCTGTTTGATATCAAACTTGTTTTCTTGGGATTGCATGTTTATATGCTACAAAAAGTTTCACCCTCTACCTTTATTGATCGAGGTAACTGCTAGGGTTACCAAATTATATTTAAACTTATTTTTCTTGCTTGTGTGTTAAATGCAGCTGATCCTTCTGTACCAAAGAAACAATTGACTGGTGTCTACGATTTGGTTGCTGTCTTGACACACAAGGGAAGAAGTGCAGACTCTGGCCACTACGTTGGCTGGGTTAAGCAAGATAATGGTCAGGCCAACTAGTCTTACAGCTCGGTTACTAGAATAAACTGTTTAACCTTTCTTTTAGGGTTACTGAAATTTCATTTTGGCCTTCAGGAAAATGGATCGAGTTTGATGATGACAACCCAAACATTCGCAAGGAGGAAGACATTTTGAAACTATCTGGTGGAGGTGAGCCACAGCCTTATACATCAAGTGAAATAGGACCATTTTAATGCAGACTGAACAATTTTTTAACTTAAGACTATTGTTTGCCTATACAGGAGACTGGCACATGGCTTATATCTGCCTGTACAAAGCTCGTGTGGCCGAATCAAAGAGTTAAGAGGTCTCTTGGCTATACGCCTATACCGGTTCTACATTTCTCATGCCACGAGTGACTCACCTTGTTTTTGTGCTGCATGAGTGATTGGGCTAATTATTTTTCCAGTTGGATAAGTGGCTACTGTCGAATTATCTTCAATGCCTCTGGCCTGCGTTCACCTGGATATGTATTTTTAGAAAGTCAAAGACGGGTACATTTTGCGTTACTTTTTCAACGTATAGACCAAAAGGATTCAGTGGAAAGTTTTACGTTAAGTGGGTCAGATCCATTTGCACCAAAGATCTGTGGTTCATCCGTTTTGCATCACAGGAGTGTTTCCAGTTTGCGTAAACGCTGGATCCATGTGTCTCCACTTCCGGGGTCCGGCCAGCTCTGGCTGCGGTCTCAGTGGGTAGGAGACTCGTAACAATACCCTAATTTTTCGGGGCTTCCTCCTCTGCGGACTCCTGCTGAGGTTCTGAAATAGCAACAAGGGATAATCCTGAGTACGGGGTACTCAGCAAGGCTTACCCGACTAACCAATATAATAGTTTTTCTGGAACTACATGATAGTTGTTTAGTGTACTGGCTGACTCACCTTTTGGAAAAAGAGCTTACTAAAAGTGAGATCTTAACTTTATCTTTTTAATTCAATTGAGTTATTACCTAACCTGTCTAAATGATGACAAAGAGGTATTTTTGCAAATCGTAGGAAAATTAGGTCATACAACAAATTAATATCAGAAAGACATTGCATTCATAAGATTATACTACAATGCTCAACAGTGATCAAGTGCATTCATAACCGAGAATTGCGGCGATCCGGATCAATTTACATCCTTTAGGAGAGCACCCTGATCACCAGCTATGTACAGCTGTCCGGGTCGTACATAATGACCTTTCGATTAGCATACCCAAAGATTAGGAATTAAACTACCCGAACCTAGGGACGCACCCCCACATGGGACCCCACGTCTGGCCCAATCTCCATGTGAGTTTCAGGCTATGCCCCTGCCAATCTCCAGCACGTCAAGCGGGGGTACGATATATTCCCGATCAGAGAATCTACTAACCTACCGGGCTTTACTGGTCCCATACCCAGTAAGCAACCAGGTGACAATCACTTGATCAAAAGTTAAGACAACGATTGAGCATTAATCAAATTAATCTAGCAGACAGAACTATCTCTAGCTTCTGTCGGCTTTCCAGATTTCCAAGCTATCTTTCCATATCTAGCATGTATGACCTAACATTTCACCTTAAGGTTCGGTAACCAAGTTACTTTAAGCATCTAAGCATTTCTAAGCTTGGGTTACTTACTAATTGTTGAACAAGTGGTAAAGATGTCCTTAAAACAAGGTAAGATCATGCACAAGAATGGGTTTCAATCAACTCCTAGACTTAATGCATTCATATAGAAATTAACCAATAATTGGACACATGAAATAATAACTCCAAAGTAGATAGGTATAAATGCACCGGGGCTTGCCTTGATCTATAAAAATGTTAGCGCTATCCGACGGACTGGCTTCACAGGGGATCAATTCAACGATCTCCTCAAATTTCGAAGGTCCTTCAGATAATTCCAAGAATTCCCCTTCAGGTGCTTCGGTGTCTACAATATAATACATGCATGGGTTAGTGATGCAACTTTTTGAATACAAGACTATACAACTTTCCTTCATGATAAAGCTGCAAGCCAACAAGTGACTACACACTTTATCATGATAAAGTTGCAAGCCAACACACAAAAACCCGAAAAGATTAACCCATCATTTTTATTTTCTTTACTAATCCTACCTTAGGCTTTTTCTTTTATTTTTAGAAAATATTATAAATAATTTCTAGTCTCAAAACCTAACTCCTATGGGTTAATAATAATTTGTGAATATGAAAACATTATTCCATATTTTATGCATTTAATAAAGGCTAAGATTTATTTAAATACCTTAATGAAAAGGCATTAAACCAATACCTAAGTTTTTATTATTTTTCCTAAGGTATAAGAATTTTAATGCATAAAGGAAAATAAAACAATCCAAACAAAACTGGTTTCACTAATTTTAGACACTCCTAAAAATTTCTGTGATTTAAAAGGTGATAAACGAATTTAATCTATTAATCTAATAAAGGAAAACCTAAATTTTATCCCAAAACCCCCGGTCCAACTTTTCTCACTCGCACCTACTCTACCCTCTCTCACTCACGCTGGGCCCGCAGCTCGGGTCCACCCTCTCCTCTTCTTCTCCTTACCCGCCGGCCCAAACTCGCGTTGCCGGCCTGCTGGGCCGATTTCTCTTCCTTTCTCCCTTCTATTTCTCTGCCGGCCCAACGGCGCACCTTTCTTTTTCTTTCCTCTCCGCGGCACCCGGCCTGCTAAACCGGCCCACGGCCTCTTTCTTCACCGATCTTCGCATCGGCACCTGGGCCTGCTGGACCCGGCCCACGCCTCACTCCTTCACCCGGCCGGCCCATCTGCTCTCTCTTCTCCTTCTGACACGCGGGCCCCCCGGCACCAGCACCTTCTCCTTCCTCACGCCAAAACAGAGCGCGGCAGGGGGCGGCGCGGCTTGACGGCCGGCGCCCCACCGGCGATGGGGCCGGGCTGGGAAGGCATCCCCAAGCCACAGCGCACCCGTAGGCGGCGGCGGCTTCCCAAGAGACGGCCGGAGCTACCCTCTCCACGGCGGCGGGCAGCTTGACTGACGGCCGGCCGTAGCCAAGCACGGCAACAGCACAACTCGGTCCTCCAACTACCCCTACAGCTTCCTAGTGACCCATGAGCTTACCTACGGCTTACCACAAGGAAGAAAAATGACGGCAAGGAAGAGCTCACCGTGAGCAGGGAGCTTGGCGGCGGTGGACGGAAACGGCGACGGTTAAGGGCTCGCCGACGGAGAAGTGGAACAACAAATAAGCACGGTGGTCAAGGAGGCGTTGGTGGGGCTGTGGGTGAAAGGAATCGAGGTGGGAGGCGATGTGGCGGTGGAATTTGCTCGGCGGCAGCAGCTCGGCCGTGGACTGCGGGCGGCAGTTAAAAAATATAGCACGGTAAAGGCAATGGCGGGAACGGTAGATATGCGAAGGTTTCTCCACGCGCATGGGCGACACCGTGGCCTAGTCGTAGGCTTGTGTGGTGAAGAGGTGGCCCTAGGCGTTGAGCTGGATGACGGGCGAAGGCGCCAGCGGTGACACGTCCTTGCTCTGTTTACTGCCGTCCCCCTTTTCTTTCTATTATCCCGAACTTCAGTCCTTTACCACGGTCGATCTTGCATCAAACGGTCCAAGAGTCTCTTAAGCAAAGTTGGAGATAAACTCGAGCACTTTAATTTATATATTGGCTCTTGCTCGAGATAACTATCCCAGAAGCCAGAATTTTAAATTTTTCACTCGGGTAAACTGAATTCGTTCTGAACCTTGGATTCAGTTTGACAGTCACTGTGCATAGTCGTTTACCCTTCTTTTGATTCATTTTCAGTGGCCCAAACCCATTCCTCATAGTCCAACCATTAACCATTCATGCTCTACAACTAACAAGGATTCCATTTTGCCCATGAACATATATACCTCTTGCACTAGTTTTCTCTGAATCTTGCTCTAAACATAGCTACTTGATGCTGTTTTTAGACTTAGAAAAAGTGCAGGTTCAGTACTTAGGTCGAAATTAGTAGAGTACTGACTTTGAGCCTCAATTTAAATTCGATTCCATTACTATTACTGATCAACAACACCCTATTAAACTTGTCCAAAGATCATACTTCATTGCTGTGCAGTTACCTTTGTCCACTTACTTGGAAAGTTTGGCAGAAATCAATTTCCAAGTTGGATACTCGCACTGTTTCTGAAATTCCCATTTTCAGACAGTGAACAGTACTTACCTGATTTTTGTTTTTCAATTGCTTTTCTTGAGGGGTTTAGGCCTAGGATTAGTCTCCAATTTCAACCCCTGAAGTTCTAAACACTCTCAAGCCTCCATTTCATATTTTTGCCAAATTTTTCCGAATTTAAATTCCAAAATTCAAATTTTGGTCAAATTCAACTTGAATTTGACTTCCAGTCAATTTCTTTCCTTTTCTCCACAATTCACCCTTAACCTTTCTTGGTCATCTTAGATTATCAAAACACCAGGTGTTACACGTGTAGCATGGCTGGCTGTGGTGGTGGTGGTGGAGAGCTTGTCGCAGTCGGAGTAGTACTCGCCAGAGTCAGTGGAGACCCGGGAACTAGGGTAGGCACGCTCGGCGAAGAAGAGCTGCCCACTCCTCTAGCTCCCTCGAAGTGGACGTAGTTGACGGTGAAGTTGTCGTACATCAGAGTCGAGCCATCATCCACCATCTTACCCCACACCCAACCTCACCCTTCATCGAACACAACGTCGCGCGCCGTGCGCACACGCTGTGTCTCCAGGTCGAGGATGCAGTAGGCTTTCACCCCCTTAGCGTAACCGATGAACACGCCTAGGGTGCTCCTATCGTCGAGCTTGCCGACGTGGCTCAGCTCCTTGACATACACGAGGCAGCTGAAGACGCGGAGGTGGGCGACCACTAGCTTGCGCCCATGCCAAGCCTCGTATGGTATCATACTGTCGAGGGCCTTGGTGGGCAAGCGGTTGAGGATGTGGATGGCTGTCAGAACTGCCTCTCCCTAGAAGATGGCCGACATCCTCCTCTGCTTGAGGAGGGCCTGGGCCGTGGCCACCACCATCTGGTTGTGCTGCTCAACGACGCCGTTCTGCTACGGGGTGTGTGGCACGGAGTAGTGGCGTTGGATCCCCTCGTCGGCGCAGTACGACGCGAACTCATCCACCGTGAACTCACCACCATTGTCGGTGCATAGCACGCGCAGCTTGCGCCCACACTCGTTCTCCGCAGCAGCTTGAACGTGCTTGATGGCATCCGCAGCAACTCTCTTGGTGTCCAGGAGGACCACCTACATGTATTAGGAGACATCATTGACGAGTAATAGGAAGTAGCACCGCCCTCCAGGTGTAGCCAGCGTCAACGGCCCGCAGAGGTCGCCGTGCACGAGCTCGAGCCGCTCCTTGGCTCGGAAGCTCGCCTGGCGAGGGAAAGGGTGTCGCCTCTACTTCGTCACAACGTAGATGTCGTAGAGCTGCTCCATGTGGTTGCCGTACATATATCTATGGGTCCACCAGAAGGTTTGGACAGTCCTAGATATGGGGTTGTACACCGAGACGTGTCAGACATGGAGACTACGGTGCAGGACGGCATGGTCTACGTGGAGGATAAGAACTTGTCAAGGATTAGGAAACTACTCATAGCAATTAGAGTAGGACTCTCTAGTCAAATCCGACTAGTATTCTTGTAAAAAACTGATCTGTAACCCTGCCCCTAGCAATATAACGCAAGGCAAGGACCCACTCCAAACAAGTTCAATCAATACAATCCAACCAACACACCGGACATAGGGTATTATGCGATCTAAGTGGCCCAAACCTGTCTAAATGGTGTGTTCGAGTTCACCATCAAGATCCTGATCTCGACGAGCCCCACGCATAAAACACTACCTCGGGTACCCCTCGGTAGGTTGTTGGGTCTAAACACCGACAGTGATCGACGCACGGCATGCCCTGCACCATCTCCTCGGTGCTGAGCCACTTTAGGGCCTCGAAATGGAGGTGCCCAAAGCGCTCGTGCCACCGCCAAGCCTTGTCGTCGCGGCGAGCAGCAAGGCAGAGGGGTGCACCACCTCCATGTAGAGGACGTAGAGGCGGTTGCTTCGTCTTTCCACCTTGGTGAGTAAGCACTGTCGTCGATCCCAGATCCGGAGCACTCTGCCATCGATCTCCACGCGCGAGCCACTCTCATCCATCTGCCCAAGGCTGATGATTGAGTTTCTTAGCGCGGGGATGTAGAAGACTCCAATGAGGAGTTGGTGCTCACCAATCTTGGCGACGAGAACGACGGAACCGATGCCCTTGATGTCCATGGTTGAAGAGTTGCCGAACTTGATAGAGCTACATACATCGACGTTCAGGTTGGAGAAGTACTCCCTGCGCCCGGTCATGTGGTGCGTGGCACCACTATCGAGGAACTAGCCGTCGATCTTGTCGTCGTTGGTACTGTCGCTGAGGAAGATGTGTGCATGTAGCTCGTCGAGGTGGAGGAGAGCCATCGAGGCTGATGCTGCTGGAAGTGGCTCAATGCTCCCGCAAGCTAGGAACAGAGCCGGCTCCTCCTCCTCCACACCCTACGCGACGTGGGTCTGGCCACGCCTCGGCTGGCAACACTCCCTCGCCTAGTGACCAGTCCTACCATAGTTGTGGCACTTGTCATCCCGTGATGGCTTGCGCTCACCAGCGGCACCGCCCTGGGCACCTTCTCGCACGCCGCTCTCAGCGCCTCCTCACGCCTTGGGCACCTTGCGCAGCTTGCTGCGCTTGCGGCTGCCTATCGAGGAAGAAGGCTCCCCCTTCTTCCGCTCCCTCTGATGGGCGAGCCACTTCTTCTCAGTGAGGTGGAGCTTGCCACCGATGGTGACGGGCCCACTAGACGTCATCTCCTCACGGTCATCGAACGCCTTGAATCGCCCCGTCAGCTCCTCGATTGAGATAGCGAGCTACAAGTACTTCTTTGGAATGACGTGCAGGAATTTTGCAACGGCTTTCTCCTCATTGATTTCGTCATCACCGTACCGCTCCAGCCGCTGCATCAGGCTGGAGAGGCGGAGGGCAAAGTCGTCGACGTCCTTGCTCGGCTTGAAAGCCAGACGATTCCACTCTTGCTGAAGCTTCTGCAAAGTGGACTTGCGGGTGTGGTTGCCGCCAACTTGAGCCGCAGCGATAGCGTCCTAGGCGGCCTTAGTAGTCCTCTTCCTCGAGAGGTTTGCTGCCATCTCCATCAGAACCGCGGCGAGCAACGCCTCGAGCGCTCGTTGGTCCTTGTGGCTGTCGACATCGCCGTACTGGACAACGTCCCACATCTCCCGCACCTGGAGCTTCACCTTCATCACCGAGGACCACTCCATATGGTTGGTCTTCGTCAACATCGGCCACTGTGTGCTACCGACGGACTCCCGAATGATGGTCTTCACGACCCTCAGGGGTCAGTGCCTGGAGTCGAGGTCAGAGTCGTAGTTGGAGTCGAGGCCGAACTCGTGGATGGAAATCCTCCTGCTTCGAGAACGCCCGCCGTCCCCGGATTGACACAAGTCCTGTACCCACCGGTCCATCCCGCATTCCATCGCAGGTCCGCCTTCTCCAGCTTGGGGCGGTCGCCTACACCTCGGCACTGGTGTCTTGCACCGCGCGCCTCAGCTCCATCTCATCGCGCCACGCCATCTCGCGTGTTGCCTCCGCCTCCTCGCGTAGCCGGTCCACCTCCTCGCATAGCCAGTCTGCCTCCAGACACCGCTGGGTGGCTACCCCCGCTGTCACGTGTGCCTTCTCCATGGCTAGGCGGGATGCCTCGGCTGCACACGCCGTCGTGGCCTCTACAGCCATTGTGCGCGCTGCCCAAGCTGCAGCCGCCTCTCGTGCCTCTGCATCACGCAACCGTGCCGCCGCCGCGACCTCCTCACGTGCTGCCGCACACTGCTCCTCCACCACCGCCTCCTCCTTGGCCGCCACCCTACAGCGCCGCCTACTGGTCGTGGTCGAGTGGTGGGAGGTGGAGGCCCGTGAGGCTCGCAAGCAGGCCAGGGAGTGAGCCGGGCGCGCTGGTGGCGCGCTGGCCGCGCGCTTCGCGTTGTCTGCGGGCGCCGAGCTAGCGCCACCCGCACTGCCCATCGCTGCTACCTGTCGAGAGCTTGCTATGGTTGGGGAAGCTCGGGGAAGAGGGTGCTACTCTGCAGCCCTGCTGCCACGCATGTGCGCCGCGCCGCCGCCGCCCGCTGCTGCCGCGCGCCGTAGCCGGTGTGCGCCGGTCGCCACCCGCCTACGCGCCGCACCGCGCCGAGCTGCAACCGCCGCTCCGCGCCACCGCCCACGTCCGCTTGCGCCCGCTCGCCGCCCAAGCCTGCCGCTGCCACGCCTCCACCCTGATCCACGCGAGCCGCCAGTGGATCCAAGCTGTGGAAGGGTGGAGGAGGTGCTCCGGCTGCCGAATCTGCTATGGGAGGTGCGTCACCACCGGGGTGGGCCCGTGAGAGGGAGAGAGAGGAGAGCTCGGGCACATGTAGGAATAGAGGAACTCAGGTGATAGCAGAGAGAGAGAGGGTAGATGGGAAAGTTAGGCTCTGAATATCAATTGTTGGCCTAATAGATCACTTTCTTATTCCACACATCCCACAAAGATGTATAGAGCATATGCTGTTTTTTGGGGTGAACTCTTTTACGGTGCACAATACTACTAGGTAGTAGTATAGAGTATATGCTATTTTTTGGTATGGGTAAAATTGTAATTAGCACAACATATATTATTCAGGGATTTTTTTCCGCACCCCGTTTCCCCGCACGATCTCACAGCGCTAGGCTGCCCCCACTGCCCGCACGCCGTGTCGCCCGTTGATCTCCAGCGCTAGAACTTTATTGAGCTGGATTCTGGTATCCGATGATTCTTGCTTGTTGCAGGCTACCGCAAGGAATTGAGCCTGGCATCATCTCAAATCGGTGCCTCACTGGGTTAAACAGAAGGATTCCTTGATGGGCATCATCTCAAATCGGTGCCTCGTTAGGTTAAACTGAAGGATTCCTTGATGGGTGACACCATGGGGGTCAGCACACTGCAGGCACCATAAACTGAGGTTGGTTCCTACTCTGTTTGTGGTGAATCTTGTCACATGATTCACCCCCACTTTTCTTTCTGGAGATTTATTCGGAATGCTGATAACATGTACTGTATGTGACTAGAGCCATTATTGCTGCTCATAGATGTGAGATTTGGTGGCATCAGCTGGGTGGAGATTCTTGGTGTGCCCATAGACAGAAGCTGATTTGGTGAGGGAGGTCGTAGGAGGAGGAGGATGTCTTTCAGGAGCCTGATTCAGGACATGAGGGACGAGTTCGGGAGCACCTCGTGGCACACCCTGCGGTCCTGGTCTCACCGGTCTGCCGGCAACGCGTCGCGGGTGGCGGCCGCGGAGCCGTCGAAGGCCATGGATCAGACGAGGAGAGACGTGGAAATGAATAGATGAGAAGTAAAAACGTGCGAGAGATTAGGAAACGAGGAGAGACGTGGAAATGAATAGATGAGAAATAAAAAGAAAGAAGATAGAATAATTAAGAAAGATTTGATATATTTCAACAATACCATTTTACATATTTCCAATCATATCCCTATACTACCCCATATTACTCATGCATACTACCTATAGTATACAATTAATTTTAACCATCGGAAGCTTACATACGAGTCCTTTCGAACAGTAGTATAACTTTTCGAACAGTAGTATAAGGTAGTATTGTGTATAGGATAATCATAGGTAGGTAACTCCGAAGCTAAGCCAAGCATCTATAGAGCATCTAAAGAGCATCTAAATAGATAAAATGCACATAGGTACATAGATAGGTAAATAGCACATCCAACACACATGACTTTGCCTATTAGCAGGTGTGTGTGTTTTTTCCAGCAGACAAGCTTTCCCTGTTGTACGCCAAAGTGATATTGGCAAAATCAGTCAATTTCCATATAGTGGCATATAGGACTGTCCACAGATTATTCGAGAATTTTCTCTCCAGTTGAAAAGACATTCCACACCACTGTTCCTATTATGTACAGTACAACAGCCACCTTAAACACGCTGTCCCAAGAACCTGGAAGTTAAAAAGAAAATTAATAAAACGTAGGAGGAAGTAAGAACACATAAGGTTCTTTATAATTTGCTTTACTGAGGTGACTTTGTCAACCTAATCGTCACTTTTAAATAATACGTATCTTGTTTCGAACCACTGATTTTTTTTTTTTAGTTTCTTACCTTTCTGAAGAATGTAGCCAGTGGCAGCAGTACCAAAAACTCCTGCAAGCACGCCAGCAGTGTTCGACAGTCCAAGAAGTACCCCCTGCAGTTTTGGCGGGAACATTATCTAGTTAGATGCAGTTTTCTACGAAGATAGGGCCAAAGAACGCAAGGAACACCAGTACTGCCAGAATTAACACTAAGCCTCTGTTGTGAACTAGAGAACATTAGACCAGTAACAGACTACATGAGTACATTACCGCATAACGTGGGCCTATGTCTTGGTGGTTTGAATACAGCCCAGACTGTGAAAATGCATCACTTCCCTGCCAAAGAAAATGGACAGTTACACGCGCTTATACCACAGCAAGCACTTTTGGCGGAATCATCACCAATTGTTAAAGTATAAGAAGCTACATTGAGATCCATATTTTTTTAGATAAGACATGGATCCACATGAATGGTCTTTCTGAAGCACATCAAACCTGACTGCAGGCCATACATAATACGGCCATGGCTGGAGTTCGGACTTTGCTCAGCAGTGTCAAGAACAAGGCTGGCCCAAGAAAACCAATCGATTGCATAATCTGCTTCAGCACATTTCAGAAGTATTTCATGATCAGTAGCTTAATCATCCACTCTCAAATTCACACATGAAACAAAAATTACCGAAGGAGAACATACCTTACGGACGTTTGTTATAGAGACCCCTCTCTGAACAAGAGTATCAGCAATCCATCCACCAATATTCGCAAAAACTGCCATTGTCAGCCATGGCAAGACGCAGAGAAGCCCGGACTCGGTTAGATTGAACTTCAGAACCTAGGTAAAAGAATTGGGGAGCACAACAAACAGAATGATGATGTCATTATAGGGTATTAGAATGAGGATTGCCAAACATTGCACAGGATAACTTTGTAGCAACCTGATTGTAGTAAGTGGGCATCCATGTTAGAAGAATGAATGTTCCCCAGTTGTGGCAAAAGTGTGATATTATGAGAGCCCAGACTGGAGCCTTTGATAGAATCAGCCTCCATGGTATGGAAGTGACAGGCTGCTTGAAGGTACCACCACCCAGTATGTGCCTCTTTTCAGCATTACTTAGGTTAGGATCATCATCTGGAGAGCTGTGTGCCTAATTAAGAGTAGATAATGGCTGTCACTAATGAAAATAAGTGCCCACAAAAATCATTGAACTGTGCTAACTACTTCCAAAGTGGATGATGTGGTTAACAGATAAAACAAAATGGTAGCTAAACCAACCTTTTATGATGAAAACGTGTTTACTGAGTAGCCCCTATAAAACAAGAACTATATGACAGAATGTAAGGAATTAGAGCAACACTTAGGCTTTCTTACTTTGCTTTGCCACAGTGCAAACCACACACTTCCAAGGGATCCGAATGCATAAAAAACAGAAGGCCAGCCAAATTTGCTGATCAACATAGGTGAGAAAGCAAGGCCGGTGACTGACCCAAGGTACATTCCGCTGTACACTAAGGCAAGAGATCTGCTTCTCTCTGAAACTGGGATCCATTTGGAAAGGATGTTGTTCATAGAAGGCATGGCAACACCCTGTAAAACCAAATATACAAGAAAAAATTATATAAACGCAAAAGGAGAGCTGTTGCATTGTACTGTTGCAACTAGAAATTTGGTTCCTTAACAAAGACACGCCACTAATGGTATTAACAAATTAAGTTAGATGCCAAGTAGTCAAGTTTTACCAAAACTGCTATCATGCCAGATACATCACGTGTTTTACCTGAAATAATATATCTGATGATTTCAACCAGCAAATATCTTACATAATACAAAGTTTTCATCATTGCATCTGCCTTTCATGGATGCTACTCTACCTGTGTAACTTGGAGACATGTCGTTTACACATCCTACCTCAGATAAATAGCCCAAGTTATACAGTACAAAATGTAGAGACAATATAGCACAAACCTCGCCTATCCCCATGAAGGCACGCACGGTGAGTAAGCACGGAAGTCCAATCTTGGCAGCAATGGGTGTAAGAATCGTTGCAAGTGACCACCATACAACCCCAAATCCTAGCACAACCTTACCACCAAACCTATCGGCCCAAATACCTCCAAGAATCTGCAGCAGCAAGTTTCAATGTGAAATATCAGAAACTATATACCAAGATGCTCATGTGACTCTCAGCGTACAGTAAGCAATAGCAAAGAACCTGTGTAAGAAGGTAACCCCAAAAGAAAGATGATTGGATTAGACCAACAGTTGCTGGATTCCAGTTGAACTCTGAAGACATTGGAAGGATTGCAATGCTCATATTGACCTGGCATAAATCAGCAACTTTTCAGGAAGCAAAAGAAAAGGAGAACTGTGTAACACAATCGTTCTTATAAGACAAATTAGATAAAGCATCACTGTCCAACTTACACGGTCCATATTGCAAAGAAGGAATGCAAAGAAGCAGAGGAGGACAATCGTCCAGCGCTTTGGAAACTCCTGCCACCATGGAGAAACCTCATTCGTATCTCCAATCCTCACAGCCTCAGCAGGAACATCAGAAGGGCTCAAGGGTGATCCCGTTATTTCATATTGCTCGGCTTTACAGTCAGCACGTGTTCTTATTGGTAGTTTGTACTCTGGCTGGACACAAGCACTCTCCAAACTATTAAAATTTTCCCACCTCCTGGGTTTCAACCAGCCACTGTTTATTGGATCTGAAGACAGAAAACACTCAACCCTTGACACAACTCTCCTCTTCATGCTTGCACCGTGGAATGCCCGAGTCAAGTAGTCTCTTGAAGACTCCAACATGGGCTGTTGAAACTGTCCAGACATTTCTAGTGTTGCCATTGCAGTGTTCCTGGAATAATTTTGAAACTGGAAAAGTGTGCTCCTAGTAACATGTCGACCAAATCTTCCTCCTAGTAAAATACACTTGTTCTGTGGTAACGTGCAATATTTCATCTCATGTTGTGTTCCTGCATAATACCAAAATTGTTAGATTTAGAATGAAGAAGCCTTGAGTGGAAATCTAGTAATGAGCTGTTTCAGCATTTCATTTCAACTTGTGAACTGTTCAGGGGTCAACAGAAACTAATATTTATGGAAGAATAATTAAGGCTGCTCAATCACACTAAACACATAAGAGATGGCAAAATTCTTAACTGCACAATGCAGCCATCAAATGATTGCCCCATATTCTTGCACAATCTTATGGAAAATGTAGCTACTGTACTTGTGATTCGTGAACTGGAATTTGAACTAAGTGGCGATTGTTTTCTGGTTGAGTTCTTTTATAGTGCTCCTATTACCTCTCTAGGGGCAAGAGGAACTTTTTATCTGAACCTCTGATTGGTATACTAGTTTTGTTAGAGTAAATGTCAAAAAGGAAGAAGGTTTCACTACAGAAAACTTTCCAATTGCATGTCCCATGGTCCTATGCAATCAATTTCATCCAAATAGTTATACCTAGGCTATCCCATTTCAAATTTTCAGTACATTTATGTCATGCTTGAATTAAATTTCATACTACTAAATCTCACAATATGGGTTTATTTTAGGAATATTATGTGTACATTAGAGTGTGTGCTACTTATACAATAATCCATATAAACACATTAATCAGCATATTGCAATTTTATATCAAGTTAAGATTTGTTGCTAATATGGTTCTACACCTTTATTATAATTTGAATCCAAAATATTCCCTCTGTTTCAAATTGTAGTCGTTTTGACTTTTCTAGGTTCATAAATATTTATACGCATCTAGATATACACTGTATTTAGGTGCATAGTAAATATGCACATAGAAAAGCAAAAAACGACCTTAGCTCTAAGGGTGTGCATGGTGGTACATGTAAAATTTTCGGGCCATCGTAGCGTACCATAGCTGGCAGTGGTAGGCATCAAGAGCCAGTGAGTGCGGCACTTCACTTGTGGCAGGGTGGGGCGGGCGGGCGACGGCACCCCCACCCCACCTCCCCACGTCGCTCCACACCCCTGCATCCCCAGGCCCGGAAGGAGAGAACAAGTGACGGCGGCCTTCTGGAGTTGGAGAAGAAGCTAGAACAGGGGAGAAGGGGAGGGGTGCGGGCCGGCGGAGAGAAACGGTTGCTTAGGAGCAGGCGGTGCGCTGCCGCCGACCACGGGCTGGTGCTCACCGCGTCACCGAGCGCACCGTGAACGAAAGGTGGCAGCCGGGGAGAAACCAGGCCCGGACCTCCACCGGAGCAGCGCAGAGCTCTCTCGCTCACGGGTCACCTCGCTGTTACCCGCGGGAGAGGAAGAAGGGGCAGAGAGCGCGCGGTGAGGAGATAGGATGAGCAAAAGCAGACAGGAGACACCAAAAGGTCAGGGATGTGAGAGAACGACTTCAGTGGAGCTGTGGGGCGGCGATCGGGCTCGGTGGCACGCCCGGCAGGCCGGCACCCGAATATTTTCTTGTATATTTCTTCGTTTCTGAATATTTATCGTGTTAAAATATTATAGTAAAATTTGATCTTCAATAGTTTTTAAGATATTAATTTGGAAATATAAAAGTCGTTTTAGCAAAGAGAGGCACTTGCCAGGTATAGGGTGGAGATCCAAAGAAAAAAAAATAATAGCACAGGACGTAAAATATTACGAATACGTGCAGCATCAACCTGTCTAAAGACCGATCGAGTTCAACATTTCCGCCTAGCACGTCTAAAGCTTTGTGCGTATTAACCCTCAATCCGGATCTCGAAAAAAAAGATCGCATCGGACTCGTGATGCCCAACCCTGTGCCGCCCCGCCGACCACGCCCCCGTGCGAGCTTGCTCCTCCGCTTGGACGCTGCTGCCGCCGCGCCGGCTATGCGCTCATGTGCTCTACGCGCGAGTCTGCTCCTACGACAGCTCCGGGGGATTGAACAAGTTGAATGCCGGCAGAGTTGGCTAGCAGGCCCCCTTTTCTGCTGCTTCGTCGGATTCAATTGGTAAACAAGGCAGCAATCTAACACCTAATTGGTTACTGAATTGCTTCTCAATGCTTCAGACGGTTTTTTGAGGAACAATTCTTTAGTCCGTTTAGTGTTCGTTCGTAAATAGCAGGAATTTGTTCAGAGGTTTCTACGTAGAATGACCACGAGCTGCCTGATACACCAACTTATCTGAACTTGATACCGAACCTGCGGCTCCAAACCTTGCACAAGCATCATCAGAGCATATGCTAGCGGGCGTCTGCAGGTGCCCGCCTGGCCTGCTAGCTTGTTGCGGCAACGCCCAGCGGACGGAAGAGGGCTGCAGAGCATATGCTTGCAGGTTCCTGCAGGATAAGCTAACTATGCAGGTGTCCTGCAGGCTGCCTGCAGGCGCGCCTGCCTGCATCCTTACCTTAGCGGCCTCCGCCGCATGTCAAATGATACCATACAGAGGAATATTACAGGCTGGATACCACAAAAATCAAAGTAGGCGAGAGGGCAGTCCCAGAGGAAACCAGCGCGTGACATGGTCATAAAGGGGACATCGAAAGGTTTGCTACGTAGCAAATGTTACAAAGATGCAAATAAAACCTAAGAGCATGATCTCAATAGTTGCATAGCATGTGCACCTTAACTGCCGATTAAGCACAGATGGAACATCTTTCAAGAAATACAAGGTTATCTAATGGTCATCCCAACACGATGATGCGTTGAAGCAAACCATCGTTTCCAGCTGTAACTACACAGTAGTTCGCTTGGATCCTCAAGATGGCACTGCAGATTAACAACATAATAACACATCAGCGCTTGAGCACCCTTTGTACCATGCATGGCAGTTAACGACTATAAAACACAATACTTACTGTATGTTGAAGTGTCTATCTGCTCAGGCAGCTCCTTTATGTCAACCTCAAACCTTTCTTGCACCTTCAAGCATCGGATATATGAACTGTTAGGCTTTACTACGACACCGGATAAGTAAAAAGAATGGAGAGTGAGCAATGATACAAACTTGATTGAGAACATCAGAATCAGATGCAGAAGAAACAAAGGTTATTGCAAGTCCCTTAGTGCCAAAACGGCCAGCCCGACCAACCTGCAATGGTGAATGCATCAACAAGAGATAGTAAAAAAGATAAAAGGAACCCACGGCTTGCAACAGAGGGGGTGCGACAATTACCCTATGCAAGTAGGTATCAGCAGAATCTGGCATATCATAGTTTACGACAATGTTGACACGCTCAATATCAATTCCCCTACCAACCAAATCGGTAGCCACAAGAATCCTCTTGTGTCCTTCCTTGAAGTTCTTGTATCGGGTCAACCTATCAAAGCCACGCTGTTAGATTGGAAGACCAGCTGAAAAGGGAGCACAAAGTGCAAATGTCTATAGAACTTCACACGCAGATGTATCATCATCAATCTGATGAAAATATCAACTACAACCAATGGTTACATTGGAAATACCAACACATGGTAATGCTTAGGGCTTGCGATGAAATGAAGACAAAAATGATGATGCAATTCAGTTTTGCGTTTTAAACAATATTTGTGTGTTGTACTGGTCAGCACTGGCATCAGTCTACACCTAACTCTAAACATTATAACAAATACTCCCTTTGTATCAAAATATTTGTCGCTGTTGACTTTTTCTTGCAACGTTTGACCATTGTACATTATAACAAATACTCCCTTTGTATCAAAATTTATTGCAAATGTACATAAAGGATAGGTCATGCTTAATAAACTATGATGGTAAAGTAAGCCACAAATAAAATAAATGATACTTACCTAATTTTTTTGAATAAGAAGAATGGTCAAATGTCATAACTAAAAGTCAACAGCGACAAATATTTTGACACGGAGGTAGTATATGAATAATTAACTCTGGTGCCATCCACACCAACTTACATCCAAATCCTTAGCATTGTTTGTCACCACTATCATTATATTCTTTTACAAAATTAATGGGGATGGACCCACTGCCATGCACAAGAAAAAAAAAGTAAATCACCTACAACATGTGGAAGTTCAATGATATGTAAGACCTTAAATCAAGCTGATTGATTAGAGTCATCTACAGCACAAGCTTATCAATCACAAAGCATCAATCACACAAAAGCATGTAAAGCCTAGCATAATCAAACCAACATAACAATGGCACAAATTGATGATCAGACAGCAAAGGAGCACAAACCTCTCTTCCTGTGTCATTCCAGAATGTATGCAGATTGAGGGGAAATTGCACTCACAGAGCAACTTGTTCAGCTCTGCAGCTCTACTAACACTTTTGACAAATATCACAACTTGATTGAAATCGAGCGCATCTAAGAGATCATTCAACTTTCGATTCTTCTCTGCCTCACTTAATTTGATGTAGTGCTGAAATCAGAACCGAAAAGGTTAGCGTGAGACAAACACAAAGTTCAAAGAGCAACTTTCTAATGGATAGTTCACATTACCTGAACTAGACCATGAAGGGTCAGTTTAGCCTCGTCATCAACATAAATTTCCATAGGCTGTAAGGCAACAAATGATAGATAAAGATATTAGAATACTCGGACCAATGCAACTCGAGCCATCCCAAAAGGTATATCAGTAGATTCTGCTCGTGTCAGAATTTTCTGCCTCCTCCTGTAGCTTCAGTTATGCACTGTGTACTGGGATTTGACCATGCCAACAACATTTCTTGTGCTTGGTATAAGAATTCCAGCCAAAAGAAAAGCAGATATGTCTGAATTGACCATGACATGGTAGCACCAGAGGCAGTTTGCACCGATGCAGTGGAATCCCAGTACAAGTAAAAATGTGGGTAGACTACTGATAAAATCAAAACTGGCCTTGCATGATCTACCATATAATCACCCTCCCAAACCTAAACCCCACATTCTCCCCAAGCAGTTTATACCGACAACAGAAGATTCCACTTCATCATAGACAATAAGAATGTGCACATGTACCAACTGATAACCAACACCAAAGAAGTCACCAAATAACTTTGCTATCCACCAAAGTCGTTGCTTAAAGGTATTGACAGGTGGTCAGCAAAGCAACCAGCAATCCCTTCAACCTACTGACAACTGAAACACCATCTCCCATATCGATGTATGTGCATAACCACCAGAAGCAAGGAGGGACAGAGGACAGACAGGAGGAAGTGCAATTGAAATGAGTTGGGCCACAGGACATTACATCTTGCATGAATTTCTTGCAAACTGGACGAATTTCCTTGCTGAGGGTTGCTGAAAACATCATCACTTGCTTATCATGGGGAGTCATTTTGAAGATCTCCTGGACATCTCTACGCATGTCTGGAGAATACATATAAAATTAGTTAGGGAACTAAAGACTATGACACAGTGCAAATGAAAGAATTGGATACCTTACAAGGTCAAGATGAACTATATTAAACATACAAATATGCCAGGAAAGGGCAGTTTACCAAGTGATTCAAGCATCTTGTCGCATTCATCAAGAATGAAATGCCTCACGTTCTTCAACGGAAGGTCCTTATCTCTAGCTAGAGCAAGTATCCTTCCAGGTGTGCCAACCACAATATGCGGGCATTCATTCTTCAATAGATCCTTGTGATTCTTTATGTTAACTCCACCATAGAAGACAGCGACTCTTAATTCAGGCAGGTATTTGCTAAACCTCTCAAATTCATGGCAAATCTACAGGATGTTAAGCAGAGACAATCAGCATCTGCGGCCATATCAATCAGAGTAAAAGTAGCGAACCGAGAAAATACAAACCTGGTAAGCTAACTCTCTTGTGTGGCATAACACAAGCGCAGCTACTTGGCCAGCAACAGGATCAATCTGCTGAAGAGTTGAGAGAACGAAAACCGCAGTCTTACCCATCCCAGATTTTGCTTGACAGATGACATCCATTCCAAGAATGGCTTGAGGGATGCATTCATGTTGCACTGATGTGGAACCAAACAAAGTTGGAGCAGCACCCCAGTAAGAAAAAAATCAACCTTCTATGCCCATTAATGTAAAGCTATACCATTCTCCTCCAGAAGAAAATGTCAAAAGAATTTGTACCTGCACACCAAGAAGTGGAAATTTAACTACCATACTATTACAGGAGCAGATCAACAGACAATTTATATGCAAGGATAGATACTTGACTAGTATTCAACCTAATTCAACTTTAGATAAAAAGAAAATGCAACAATTTTGTACGTGCACAATTAGTTTTGGTCGAATTTTCATTTCACCTTCTTCACACCAGCATGATTTGGTAATTTGTATATTGTAGAGAGAGAGAGAGAGAGAGAGACTTTGTGCAAGATTATAGATGCCAAGAAGCACTCGAAAACATAAGCCCATATCACATAATAGACTGACATAGCAGCAGCATTTCAAAGGGGTTCATAAACCTATAAAACAACAGGTACTAGCCTTAGTTGCTCACTGATGTGAAACATATCAAGGAATTCTTGTACTACTTCACCAAAACAATGGAAACTCTCATGAGAAACCCTCTTTATTCACCATTCGGGCTCAACTCCATGCGGAAAGGGTTAAAGCTCCAAAAGCTAAGTAGCTAAAATCTGATGATAGATACGTACAATTTAGGTGTTACAAACATGAATAAGAATGCGAAGGGATATGCTACTGGAAAGTGTAGACGAATAGGCAACAGCAATACTGAAACACATCAATTTTTCTGGACTGGCAACTTCTGAAAGTGACCACCGAACTGAACCCAACATAACACAATTAGATTGCCGTACCATATCCAGTTACAACTCCAGCTATCAACTCTATGAAATTCAAATAAAGGTTCCCAAACCCCAAAGCCTAAAGCAATAAGATGTGTAACCATAGCCTGGCGGCCTGAACAAAACTCACAATCAGATATTCAGATGCACTTCAACACATACTAGAGGGGTGAAATAGCTAGATTTCGAGCCCAAGACCATGTTAACATAACCCCAAATAACCACAACAGTTTAAGATGCCATAGCATGGGTTGGAGTCAGATAATTCAATTCAAGATGCTATGCACATGGTCTACATATATTCAATTCTGGGGCATCCAAGGCTAATATGACTGAGAAGGCCATCATAAGCAGCAGCAACAGTGAGGTAAAGCTTGCCTTCGGAAGGATGCTCAAATCCGCAGTCCTGGATGGCACGGAGAAGCTCCGGCTTGAGCAGGAAGTCTCTGAACCCCGAGCTGTGGATCCCCACGTACCCCCTGTTCACACACAACAAAATCCCAATCCGTCAGATCAGAATTCCAAACCACGAACCCTAGCAACCAGAAACCGCCCTGTAGCACGTACTTCTTGACGACATCGGCGGAGCCGTTGGTGGGGGCGCCGTCGGCGACATTCTCTACCTCCTCCTCGTAGTCGACGAGGTCCTCCTCGTACACCTCGTTGTCCTTCGCCTCCACCATCATGCCTGCGGCGGCAAAACCACGAACGCACGCGTGTGAGCATCACGAAGTACGGAGCACGCGGACCTGATGAGGAAGTCGCAGCAGCACCAAAACAACTCACCTCGAGATCTCGGGGACGGAGGAGAAGAGAACCGGCGGGTCGCGGTGGAATCGGCTGCAAAGAGAAGCGTGAGGCACGGAGATTAGGGGGATGACGGGCGGTGGATTTGAGATCTAGGGTTCGTGGAGGACGAGTCGACGAGAGGAAACTAGGGTTTGGAACCTTGGGTTGCGGATTCGAGCGCGAGCCGAAGAAGGCAGAGGAAGAGGACACGACACGACGCGGGGCGATTTGCGTCGGGCGTGCGAAGCGAGAGACGACACGACGCAGGTGACACGGACCGCGAGGATTTTGAGAGGCGAGAGGAACCCGATGCCGTGGATGCGACGGAGACGTGCGGGCATCCACCGTCCATGTCCCATGGGAGGTAAGCATAAGAAACTTGGAATTTCGGGAGAGCTTAAAGACACTCCTAAAATTCTTGTCACAACGAATGTTTAAATACTAATTATAAGTATTAAATATAAATTAATTATAAAACCAATCGCACAGATGAATTTGTAAGACGAACCTATTAAACCTAATTAGTCCATGATTTGACAATATGATGCTACAGTAAACATGTGCTAATGATGAATTAATTAAGCTTAATAGATTCATCTCGTGAATTAGCCTCCATTTGTGTAATTAATTTTATAATTAGCTCATATTTAATCCTCCTAATTAACGTGTTTGAACATCCGAAATAGTAGATCACTTTTCTAGTAGTGCCTAATCACATGTTTGAACATCCAAAATCACCAACCGCAACGTCGAAAAATTGTTATATTAGAAACATGGATCTCAACACGTAGGATAGCCAACTTCCCCTAAAATTGGCCACCGGAATGAAGCTATTCGATGCCCTTTCCGGTGGGATGGAGCTCCTAGCAGCCCGAATTAACCACATGCTCGCTATGATTGATCTCTTCCTCACTCTCCTGCTAGGATCGAGGTCTTCATCGCACTACCTTGGAGATCATGCTTATCACGCGCCAGAATCAACACCTTGTTGTTGGCATCGAGCTTCTCGCTACAGGAATCGGCATCCTCTACTCGATTGTGAGCCTCTCTGCACAAAATAATCTCCTCTTTGATGGGATCTAGATCAACCAGGGCTGAGTGATGGGAGGGGAGAAGGCAGAGTGACGAGTGAGCGACAAGAGGTAGGAGACGACTGGATAACTCACAGGCAAAGAGGCATTTTTTTCCATGGATGGTAACTGTCCACGTATAGGGAAGGTCAGGCTGAATTTCCTCACGTGGTGGGTCTGCCCGGCATCATCCAATTTGTACGATCCCATGAAAGGCTTGAAGCATTACCGTTAATTTTTACTCCAAGGATACCACCACTAGGCTAGAGCAATGCAATAAAACAGCTCATTCTCAAGTTCTCCATTGTTGGACCACGCATGTTTTTTTTCCAAAGTTTGGTTCAAACGAGTTTGAGAATAACGAGAATAGAGAAGAGTTCAATCTGAACGAGTTCGAGAAAAGCAAGAACAGAGAAGATTAAGGGGGCGTTTGGTTCCCTTGCTTATTTTTAAGCAAGTGTCACATCAATGTTTAGATACTAATTAGAAGTATTAAACGTAGGCTACTTACAAAACCTATTACATAAGTAGAGGCTAAACAGCGAGACGAACCTATTAAGTCTAATTAATCCATTATTAGCAAATGTTTACTGTAGCAACACATTGTCAAATCATGAACTAATTAGGCTTAATAGATTCGTCTCGCCGCTTAGCCTCCACTTATGTAATTAATTTTGTAAATAGTCTACGTTTAATACTCCTAATTAGTATCTAAACATTGATGTGACACTTGCTTAAAAATAATCAAATGGAACCAAACCAGGCCTAAAAGAAGAAAGAACAATGAGGACAAAGACCTCCTGTGTGTCGTGCCTCGGCACCCTCCCCCTTGCGCCGCCACCATGGCACCGCTTGTCCTTTGCTGCCGCCTGGCTCCCAATCAATCTCGGGACCTTCCTTCTCTCATCCTCTTCTCCCAAGGTTGCCGGCGAGCTGCCGGTGGTGGCGTGCCACGCGGCGACGTCGCACAGGGGCTCTGGTTCGGGGCGAGAAGAGACAGAGCAGTCACATGCTTTGCAACTCTTCTCCCAAAAATTTGAATCGTGCGCCAATTGAACTCTTTAACAAGTTTCTGCCCTTGAACCCGTGCACAACTTTGCCAAAAGAAGTTAGATCAAGATCGCAACGGATTGGAGTAAAAAGGCTTCAAGGTTGAACTTGTCTCACAGATTTAGAGCTCTGGCTGGCTAAGGAAAAATAAAAGTCGAGAACCAAGGTAGCTGGTATTTAACCAGTTGGACAACTTTCTTGTCGGTGAAACTTAAAGTTGTTGTGCAAACATGTGGTTTAGGATGTAAACAGCAGTTAAACTCCTTAAGGTCATTGTGGTCTTTTTGCTGTGAAAGCTGCTAATCATCAGCTCAAAAAGACTCTAATGATCTTGCTGATCTTAAAGATGTTCATTAGAGAGCTCAAACGTTACAATTTTAGTCCTCGGTTGGCCATATAGCTCAAGCCTCACATTGTTGCACATCTGTCGTGCTTCCTTCCGACCCTTGAATGGGGGGTCATTTCCAACTTTATTCGGCAGGAAGACACACCAGACGCTATGCTCATTGATTTCAATCTCTTTGCCACTACCGAGCTCTAGCTTCATAGAATCTGGATTGAATTTGTCCATGAGCCATATAAGCAACGACCTATCCAATAAAGTTGGCTTGAACTCCAGCAACCCGCCAAAGCCCATGCCGCGTAATCTGTCCTTAATTTCATTATCAGTTGCTTTGACAAGATCTGTAAATTTAGAAGGAGAGCATCAAAGTGAGACTCGCCTAGTCTTCTTATCATCAGCGATGTTTGTGATATGTGGGTTGTGCAAAAAAAAAGAAATATCATTCAAATATTGAATATATATAAAATATTCACATAGAAAATAAACAAAAAAAGTACATCAAAAACTTTTTACCTCAGCAGTATCTACTGGGTGATATATGCTGGAACTGGCCTCCCCACGCCACCTCTTTCTAGTGGTGTGGGCATCGAACAATGGGATTGTTTCAATTAGATTTGAGACAAAATCATCATCATTGTCGTCGCCACTTGGCAGGGGCTGTGTAGGATAGGGAAGCTCATCATCACTTGGCAGGGGCTGTGTAGGATCAGGAAGCCTAAAATTTTTCCTCCAATGTTGCATCTTGAGACGAGGGGATGAACGCACAAGCTCCATCCTAAGCGCTATTATGTATAAAAAAAGGTTAGTGTGTGCTTTGCAAAAAATGATGATAGGAAGTGCTATGTAATAACAATTGGGTGTACAGTTTGCAAACAACAAAACTAGATACAGGGCATAAAATTAGAGATTCATTAAAGTAACATACACATAAATAAAAAAAACTCCAATCGCATCACACAAAATTCAAATGCCACAATAAAACATTAGAATTGCAACAATCATACAATACCATCATACAGTGACTGGAAACTACAAATTGCAAAATACAGAGTATTAAATTTGCAACTATCCAGGCAGTCCGGTACCATGAGAATAAAATAAGAAATCAATTTAGGAACAACACATTGGAAAAAAAATCATACAAACCTTAGGGCATACAGTGCCATCATACAAAATGCAATCATATAGTGCCATCATACAAATTGCAACATACAGGGCATTAAATTTGCAAGTAATCAGGGAGTTCAGTACCATTAGAATTGCAACATACAGGGTATTACATTTGCAACATACAGGATATTACAATTGCAACTAATGATGATAGAATTGCAACATACAGAGAATTGCAACACAAATTGCAACATACGGGGTATTACATTTGCAACTAAACAGGCAGTCCAATACCATAAGAATAAAACTAGAAATCAATTTAGGAACCACACATTGAAAAAAATCATACAGAATCATAAGGCATACAGTGTCATCATACAAATTGCAATCATACAGTGTCATCATACAAATTGCAACATACAGGGTATTAAGTTTACAAGTAATCAGGGGCTCCAGTACCATGAGAATTGCAACATACAGGGTATTACATTTGCAACATACAGGGTATTGCATTTGCAACTAATGATGATAGAATTGCAACATACAGAGAATTGCAACACAAATTGCAAAATATAGGATATTATATTTGCAACTAACCAGGCCGTCCAGTACCATGAGAATAAAACTAAAAATCAATTTAGGAACAACACATTGGAAAAAAAATCATACAAAACCCTAGGGCATACAGTGCCATCATACAAATTGCAACATGCAGGGTATTAAGTTTGCAAGTAATCAGGGGTCCAGGACCATTAGAATAAAACTAGAGATTAATTTAGGAACATCCACATAAAAAGGAACAACAGATTGGCAATCATACAAAACCCTAGGTCATGATTGGGGAGAATGGTGCGCACACGAGGAGGGGGATAAGGGGAATACCTTCAGGAAGATGATCGAAACATCGACTACGGTGAAACTCGCGGTGGCGCCCCCCGACGTTGGCGATACTTGTTCGGGGTGTTACTTGGGTGCCGACAATGGCGCCGTTACTTGGAGTGTGGGGTCAAAGGGAGAGGAACCACGATCGCGAGACCCCCCACGCCTCCTTCGGGTGGAGCTTCCTACAGCCCCGACGACAAGTTTCCCCGACAATGAGGAGCAAGGTGAAACACGACTATCGGCTGCTTCCACTGTCGCTTGGTAG
>NC_028454.1:25354645-25359434 GCF_000263155.2 Setaria italica
AATTCCAAGTTTCTTAGAGTACCTCCCGAAGCACATGGAAGGTGAGCGCCCGCAGGTATCCGTCGCATCCCCGGCATCGGGTTCCTCTCGCCTCTCAAAATCCTCGCGGTCCGTGTCACCTGAGTCGGGTGGTGTCACGCTTCGCACGCCCGACGCAAATCGCACGGCGTCGTGTCGTGTCCTCTTCCTCGGCCTTCTTGGCCTGGCGCTGGATTCATCAACCCAAGGTTCCATCC
Organism: Setaria italica; assembly: GCF_000263155.2. NCBI lineage: Eukaryota > Viridiplantae > Streptophyta > Magnoliopsida > Poales > Poaceae > Setaria > Setaria italica. The sequence continues at coordinate 25,354,882 of NC_028454.1, forward strand.
ATCTATATATCTATATCTATATCTATATCTATCTATCTATCTATCTATCTATCTATCTATCTATCTATCTATCTATCTATCTATCTATCTATCTATCTATCTATATCATGCACATGCTCACCGTCTCGGGCATCTTTATCGTCCAGCACCCGGACCAGGCGGCGGCGGCGGCGGCGGCGGCAGAAAGCAGGCACGACGCCGCGGTCTACAAGCTGACGGCGGCCTCCCGCCTCCTCGTCAGGGACAAGAGCTCGACGGCGACGGGCCAGCTGCCTCATTTCCTGACCGTGCAGTTCTTGCTCGGACGGACCCGAGCCCCGCACGGACCAGCGCGCCTGCCCGGTTCACCCTGCCCGCACTCGTATTCAACCCTGCCTCCGTCTTCCCGAGCAGGACGCCGCTGATTCGCCCTCAAGGTTGTGTACTTGATTTTTTTTACAAACTCTGAATCTGCAAGCTGCAGTTCTCTAATGGATATGCATTGTGATGTTACTTTTCAGACAACCTTAACGCACCTGAATGATGCATTTGCTATGTCTGTTGTGTCAAGATCGGCACCCCGTTCTTGGGTAGCACCGGATTGCAGCTGAAGTAGTGGTAGAAGCTCGATTTGTTCAGATCATAGTGTGTTCTTGCCGTTCTATTGCTAAAGCTGGCTCCTTCTGCTGTCAACTTGTATGCCCAGCAGTTATTGTTCATCATTCAGTCTTCTGTTTTGCGTTGTAAATTGATGCTCAGTTTCGTTAGACTCTTAGGCTGTAATTTTAGGTAGTTAGCAATGGTTCAGATCATTCAAGAGTGTGCGTGCAATAACTAAGTTTGGCCAACACTTTTTGTCAGATCTTGGTCTGTAGCTCTTCTAAGAAATGGCTTGGATCATTGAATTTGACCGGCTGTAGTGCGGAAAGAAGCATGTTTCACCTATGTTTTCTTTCTTCCTTTTTATCCCTGGACAAAATTTAATGTTTCTTATCAACTGATAAATGTATTAATCCCATCGCTGAATTGTGTGCTCAATTTGCATGCAGTCCAACTTTGCTACATTGGATGAGGGCACAGGGGTTATTGTCAGGAGGAGGGCAGATCGTCATTTTGAGGAGGAAGGCCCTATCCTCTGTGCTGTGTTGGATGGACTGACTATGGATTCAAATCATCAACTTGCATATTGTCAAATAACAACGATAAGATGACAACACACTCCACATGTATAAACATTAATCAGTCATACAGTAGGTAATATTTATGAAGAAACTGTATAGACTGCATGTTGTTTCTAAGAAAATAAGGGAAAGCGGATGATCTGGACAATTGTAGAGGCACTGAAGCCAGGCAGACAGTTGAATCCGCTGAGCAGCCTGCAGAAGCACAGATACCCCATTGTAGCTTCTATCTTCTGCTTTCTAACCATGTAACCATCAAACAGGCCCTTGGCTCCGCCAAATTCTTGCAGAGCAGACAATGATATAGGGAGCTCAAATGTGTGCAGCACATTTGATTCTGTTCCCAGATCCACTGGTGCATTGATATCAATCAGCTTCCCAGCATCAGCCGCTGCCACTTGAGCTGCTGCTATGGCTACTGCGGGCGAGCGGCGGCGGCGGCAGTAGCGGATGGCGAGCGGCAACATTTGAAGAGGATGCGTTGACCCTTATAACTGAAAAAGCTCATTCCATCTGTCCAGCCAGCTCAGCTTCCTCGTCACCATCAAACTCTTGCTCTACTCCTTTCACCTGCCAAAGCAGTATGACAAATTAGCACAATAGAAATCTTAAGGCCTGCCACTGAGAATCAATGGATAATCTCCCCCTTTATGAAAAACAAATTATATGGAACAATTGCAATAGGAACTCATTTCCTGAATATCAGCACATGACAAGCAATCTAGTTATCAAATAGAAAACATCTTTCACATGAGCCACAAGCATTAACGACCGTCAGCAAGAACGTATAAATCACATCACGTTACCTCAGGTACATAGTGCATAAGCATGTTTTCTATCCCAGACTTCAATGTGACGGATGAACTTGGCACCCGCTGCAGGCACCTTGCATTTTAAGCTTAACTATCCCTGTTTCTCTGAAAGGATAGTATCCTACTGAGACGAAGGAATCCAAATATGCAATATCAGCAGACAGCATGCTGGGGAGGGAGAGAAAGACTAACGGATCAAACCCTCAGTATTCAATGTCACCACCATCATCTTGAACAGCTGGCCGAATGCGAGTCTCCAACAATTCTTTTATCATGGCAACTATTTCTGAATCATCCTAGGAGGAAAGAGTATAGGATCTTCAGTATCACAACCAAATGCTAGCCAGTATACCATAGGCAGTTGTCGAAGTGTTCCCAAGTCAAGATAACAAAATGGTACAATCAGAGGGTTGTGGGTTTCAAACATTTTTTTACCTAGGTGGCAGTAAAGCACTATTATAGATTACTAGGATTAGGTTCTGAGGCATGTTGCGTAAAGAGCACACAGTCAGATGTTTTAGTATCTCTATTTATCTCGTCATTACAGGTCACAGCTTCAAATGAGTTGATGTTGATGATCAGAATAATTTTATTTCTAAGCTATTCTGTACCCTGGTATTCTGTGAATAAGCTTCAGATGAGTCAGAACCTAACAGTATTGATGAGAGGCATTAGCATAAATAAGATTGTGTGTTTGTCAGCATTTCCTATCTGCACTTCATTGCTAGTTAGAGAATCTGGAGTCCAAAACTCCAAAGAAAAAACAAAGCATATCTCCTAGTAGTTCATAAACATGATTATTAGTCTTTTTTCGACAATGAAGACAAACCAAACCAAACAACAAATTAAAAAATGGCAATATTTCAGTATTTGCCTCCTGCCAACATTTCAGATGACAATATGAGCTCTAATCTTAATTAGCCTAAATTAGAAAATCTAACCATATCACAAAAGCATATCTACATATCCAGATGGGTAAATTTAACAGAAGGAATCATTGATGACTTCATGTCTTAACTTAACTCGAGCTGTAATCATAGTGCCATGTCATTAGACCCTCATACCAAGTTGATAATGAATTTGTATCATGGTTCTATCGCACTCAAACAGCATTTAGTCCAGGTCTCAAGACAATCTCACCATTCTGATGGAAGGCTTGAATAACAGCATATAACACATGCAACATAAGCATGCCGGTTAAGTTAGTAGGAGTAATTGTTACAAGAATTGTCGAAGTGTGCATCAACATTGTTAGTAGTTCCTCAGTCAAAAATAGATACACGCAACATGCAAGAAATGTTGGTGGTCAGCGCAGTCACCTGACTGCCTCGGCCACGGAGCTATGGTGTCGGATGGCAAGGAATCCCTATAAGGAAAAAATCATTTATCAGAACATTGAATGATCATGCAATGAAAAAAACACCAGGTTACAGCAAGTATAATTTCACCTGAAACTTTCTAATTGCAAAATAGTCTTCAATCAATATTGTACTCTCTTGTCTATTTCTCCTTCATGAAGTATGCCCCGAAATATTTCAAAATTGCTGCATGGATCGATACACAGGTAAATGTTTTTTGAATTAAGACAGAAATAGGAGGAAAAAATTAACATCATCCCTCAAAGCATTAAATTCTTATCCACAATGGTCGAATCAAGGATGAATTGAGTTTGTAGTATTTAGAAGAAAACATAAAAATCACATTCAGCAAACATGAAATACTCCCCGAAATCACAAAGAAGTATTGCTGTACACAGCATTCAAAACAGAAAAGTAAACATTAATCCCTATTTTAATATAGGTGACAAACATTAATGAATAACAATGCTCCAAAAGTAATTTGTGTTCTCCTTAGCATCCGAAACCAAGAACATGATAAAAGCTGAATATCTAGGCATCCACTGTCATCTAGTTATAATTTGTGGGTTCACAACAATACATCTTACAAAGTTAAACCTAGATAATTTTCATGTTTCACCGAAACCTAGATAATCACATGGTTTGCAGGGTCTTCTAACAATAAATGTCGGAGCAGTCTGGGAAATTCAGAAAAACAAGACAAGAAATATTGCAAGACAGAATGTATACAGAAGCTAATTGAGATACCTCATGAATTGCTGTGTCCATAGAAGCTGCAACATTTGAGTCCAGAAAAATTGGTTGCCCAGATGAGTAAAATCCATTATCGCAGCAAAAACCTCAGGTTTAAGGTAATCCCAAGAAGTTTCTTCTGATCTTGTAACAGTTGCAAAATCAGATCCGAAGAATACCCTGGTGAAGGGGTGGCGAGCGGCGGCGGGGAGGGGTGGCGAGCGGCGGCGGCGGGGGAGGGGTGGCGAGCGGCGGCGGCGGGGGATGGCGAGCGGCGGCGGGGAGGGGTGGCGAGCGGCGGCGGCGGGGGATGGCGAGCGGCGGCGGCAGGGAGGGGTGGCGAGCGGCGGCGGCGGGGGATGGCGAGCGGCGGCGGGGAGGGGTGGCGAGCGGCGGCGGCAGGGACGGGTGGCGAGCGGCGGGGGCGGGGGATGGAGAGGGACGGCGCGCGGCGGGGGATGGAGAGCGGTTCCTGCTAGGAGGAACGGGAA
>NC_028454.1:25359534-25492795 GCF_000263155.2 Setaria italica
GGATGATAATGACCCACGTTCGGATGAGCTGGTATAAAAATCGGAAAACACCAGTTCGTGAACCGGCCGCGCGTGAGCGCACCGATAGGCTCGGGTACGGAATAGATTATTCCGTACCCAGGGTATTGTATAGTATAATCCTATATATATATATATATATATATATATATATATATATATATATATTGTCGAGCTAATTAAACGGCACAAGCTAGTATATGTGCAAATACTAAAATATGTCCTGAAGCCATTATGTGACATGACCAAAATGAGTGTGTAACCCCGGCTGCTAGCCAACGCACGCAAGTATGTGGGTACGTTGATGACGCCTGTTACATACATGTACAATTTTATGGTCAGCGACACGTACAAACTAGAAAAAAAAAATTCATTTCACCTATTCAATTTGTCCATCCCACCCTCTAACCGAAATATAGGCTTAATTTACTCCCTCCTATTGATACTAGCCTAATTTACACCTAATCCGAATTTCTACATGGTTTTGCCTACATGGCATGGTTTTGACCGGTTTCAGCGGATTTGCATATTTGATGTGAACTGCATGTCACCCAACCGAGCCGTTCCGAGCGCCGCACTAGCTTGCGCCCTTCCCTCGCGCAAGCCGAGTTGTAGTGACGCAACTTGCATGCGGCCACCCTCGCGCTAGCCAAGCTGCAGGGGCGAACCTTGCACGCCAACCACCCAAGCCCCGCACCTGGTTTCTTGCTCAGCGCACGCATGTACGTGCAACTTGTCTAGTCAATCGCTTCTACCTGTGTTGTCAATTTGAATCAAAATAAAAAGGCACAGCAACACCGCTCTACTTGCAAGCCTTCAGGAAAATGCAGGCTTGTCTGCTATCATGATAAGTTTGAGCAGCTTCGCACGAAAATGCATGCGCCCTTGTCAATTTCACAGGAACACAAATAATACAGGATAAAGCTTTTTCCAATTGCGGCAACACAATTGACACCCAACGATCTGATCCATAGAGTACATCATTTAGCATTCTATTCATGCTGAATAATCGAACAAAAAATTTAACAAAAATGAGTCCCAATAGGAACACACAAGAACATGCTCTGGAAAAATCTCAGCCACCTTTTTTCTACATGGTATTGTTTGTTCTGAATATTTTGAAGAGGGAACATTAGAAGTGAAAAATAAGGACTATCAATGTACATTATGTGCATAGTAACATTAAACATCCATTTAGAGTAACATAAGGACTAAAACTGTACAAAAATGGAAAATAACAATAAAAAGGATTGCAGCTTTCTACTCCCAAAACGCTATCACTTTTAGTCAGTTTAAAGACAGACAAATAAGGAGAAAGTTTAAGTAATTCTGCCACTTCAAGTAATACAGCACACACTAGTATGTTAGATTGCCAGAGCTTTCGATCAATCAGTTAATGCTACTGATGTGAGTTTTTTCCCTAAAGTGACAACAAATTCTCCTGAAGGATGCTGGTAGTCATCAATTTCGCAGAGACCATGAATGTAAAACGCCTGTTCAGACTTCCTGTGTGTTGAGAAAAAAACAATCACGGAAGGCATAATAAAAATGATATAGCTGCATATCACAATTCACAATTTCCGTCTATTGCATTTCAATTTAATCCCTAATCTCACACCTTCAACAACCGATTAATGGGATGCCTAGCAAAGCGTTGTTCCAATCATCTAGATTGCGGTGGCATAGAATGGTGGGGTGAAGGGAAAACCGTCGGAGGAAAGGAAACACAAGTCGATCGGGGAACTGGGGTAGCGAGGAGCTCGTCGAGTGCACTGTAGCTCAGCTTGAGTCGAGTGTAGCTGACCGGGCACAGTGGCTCGGCTAGACTTGGTGGCTCGGCGCATGCAATCCACGACAGCTGAGATGGATCAAAACAATGTACATGTGGGCAAAACCGGGTGGAAATCCAGTTTAGGGGTAAATTAAACCGGTATTAATAGCAGGCTGGAATAAATTAAGCTAATATTTTAGTTAGGAGGTGGGACGGACAAATTGAATACTTGCCCCTAACGGATCAACCGACTAGGCTATCATTTGTTTTGGCCCACAAATCAGTCAATGAAGCTTGTAAACTCCGGTCAAAAATCTTAACGACCTGACTAGGTCCACGGGATACTCCACGAGCCGCACGTCGCTTGTTGTGCGCGCTCGTCCGCAGCGCCAGCGCTGCTGCCGCTCGAAACCTCCTCAAGTAAATCGCCTCCTCTCGGCTCTATAAGTACAGGGTCACCGGCAGAGGAAAAGGCCCCGATCGATCAACGCCAAAAGCACCGCCAGGCTGCAGAAATACTGCACCGACGGGCACAACACACAAGCTCCCCCGCCTCATCGTCCAAAAATCGCCGCCAGGCTGGCCCGGCTGATCATCCAGAAAAGGCTGCTGGCAAGAGCATCCACCGGTCAATCAACAAAAGCTCCGTCAAGCTGCAAGGGCGACGCGTCGGCACCTATCATCGCCAAGCTCCTGCGCTTCCACGCCGATCGATAAGCACTCGTCAGGCTGCAGAAATACTGCACCATCGGGCATCGACACCAAGGCATCGACAACCATTGATCAAGAGGAGAGAAGGCCCTAAAAGCTGCTGCGCTCTCCATCAACATCGGCTAAGAAGGCACTGTCAGGCTACGGCTGTCAGGCTATACTCGCCGGAAGAAATCGCTGCTTGAAGGTGAGAAACTCCGTCGGTCTCTCCATGACATCGGTTTGGTCATCGCGATACAAACCAAAAGTGCAATCTTGCTCCATCTCATATCTTATCCATGTTCTTGCCCTTATGCCGTGCATGAGCTCTACGATTTGATCTAGCCAGTGGATACGAGCCACGAATATTGGCTCGATCCCTACTATGGATACAAATTGAGGCCGGACGCGTTTATTTTATCATCTAAGATCGGTTCTCTCCCTTGCAAATTGAGTTTAGTAAAATTGTGTCATACTCATCGCATTTGCATAAGCAATTTGGCATGAGCTCTACAGTTTGGTCTAATTAGCGGATACGAGCCACGAATGATGGTTCGGTCCCTACGATGGATACAAACTGAGGCCGTGCGACGTACCATGTTACAAAATCAGCTGGAAACGCATATGGCTTTGATCTTCTTTCAAAGATAAATAAAAGGATATTAGAAAGAAACCGTGCATGCCCCACAATTTCAAAGGAACAGATACACCGCACGCACACATACTAAAGTGCCAACGGTGAAATTAAACATCAAAGGGGTAATCTCGTTTAGGGTTGCCAAGCCTCATGTGTCGCTCAACAGACAGGCACAGTTTCGGTCATATAAAAATCAAAGAAATATGGGTCAAGCATCGACCAGTCTGAAACATTATGGATCGGATAGTCTCCATGCACGACTGGGATAATCCTTCTAGGAAAATAAATACGACATCAACTGAGCCATATGCATGCTGCAATTAACCAAAATGAACAAAAAGGGTATGTAAACAAAGTACCCCCTCCAAAATACACTACGTGCGCATTCGTCACAGCGCTGGTAGTAAAATAGTAAATGGATAGATCTCTCCAGAGATGCATTGCGTGATCCTCTCTGGTAGTGAAAATAAGTGATAAACAAACAAACATTTCTTAATCCTCGATGTACATGCGTACTACTCATATTAGCAGCTCATCAAGCTACACGCACGTAGACGTGAACTATATCGCCGCGTCTCAAATAGACATCCGACGACGGTCAAGAGGCAATCTACTACGTCGACGTCAAGATTGAAGACTTCTTTTATCTTTATTTATCCCATTTAAATGAAGCAAAATTGAACTTGTCTGTGCTGATGCGGAGGCGGGCTGTCCGGCCGCCCGTTTCCCTACCCTCACCTTCGAGTTCCTAATCTCGACGAACCCCACCAATCAAAACACTACCTTGGGCACCCCCTGGGTAGGTTGCCGGGTCTAAACACCAACATTCAGTTAGAGAAGCTATGTATGAAAGTTGTAGCGCTCAACGAGGTCTAAATGTATATAAGTATATATAAATAAATGAGTATATGCGTGAGTATATGTATGAGTACATGTGAATGAGTTTAATGGATGTATTTTTTGAAAAAAAATCATGTCATCTCGGATGAATACAAACTTTATATTAAAATTGTAGAGCTCGACAAAGCCTAAAACTTTATAGTTTGTAACTTTTGCATTTGAGATCATTTAGTAGCTCAAAAGTTCATTTGAGATCATTTAATAGCTTAAAAGTTCATTTTAAAAGAAAAATAAAAATGGAGAAATAATTCTAGAGGCGAGTGATGGTGCCTCCCACTTCTGGAAATAATTTCTAGGGGCTGCCCCTGGAAATCATTTCGTGGCGCGGGTGATGGCATGACCCACCCTAGAAATGGTTCCACGCAAAAAAAAATCTTAACTTTTTCACATGATGATCTCGGATGAAGATAAACTTTATATAAAAGTTGTAGAGCTGGACGAGATCTAAAGCTTTGTAGTTGAGAATTTTTTATTTAAGATTGTTCGATAGAAATGGTTATAATCTCACGAAATAAACGCATCCTGCCACATCACCGATTCACACCTCCAAAATTGAGCCCTCTCATTGGCCAAGTTTCTCTCTTGCATTCTCTCTCACGTGGGGCGCGGCTCCCAGTGGGGGTGCGACCGCTGATGGGGGCGTGTCGGCCCATGGAGCGCGACTCCCTGTGGAGGCGCCGCTGATGGCGCAGGCTTCAATGGCTCCCTACCAGGGGTGCAGCGGCTGGCTTGGGCACGCGGAACCATAGCTCCACACGGGAGCGCCCACGGGGCCTCGACGGTCGGTGCGGCAGTGCACGGGGGCGAAGTCCAGCGGCACACCCGCCGATAATTTTTCATTTTTTTATATTTTTTTAATCGATGACTAGGGGTGGGTGAGAGGGTGACACACCCCTATACATGCCATTTGAAGGGGCGGGTTAACCCCTCACCAGCCCTGGAAATGGCTTTACTGGAGCGGATACGTTACTCATTTCTGCAAATAGCTATTTGTAGCTGCGAAAATCAGGAGCGAGTAACACCCCACTCCTGAAAACCCCTTTTCAACCGCCCCTACCAATTTTTTTTTAGTTGTGTATGTTTCTTCCCTACAGAAACAGAGCCACAACTTCAAATTTTGGTTTAACTATTTGCAATGTATGATTTCCATGTAGCAACATCGGTTGTTCTCGTACCATGACAGGCATACATCTCGTATCAATAAATACATCATACATGCCGTCTTGCAGTTACATGCTGTCAGCTTCAGACCTAACATGTAGCTAATTAACATGTAGTTAATCGATTTTCTCTGTGCAGGATGTTCTATGGACCTGGAGGAGCATATACGTTGTTTGCTGGTAAAGATGCCAGGAGGGCATTGGTCAAGATGTTCATTGAACTGCAGGATCTGAATGGTGATATATGTAGCTTACGCCAATGGAGCTGGGTTCCTTGAATTGTTGAGAGTACAACTGTACAAGTTCACTAGCAAGTATGCGAAAGTAGGAACCATGAGAAGGGCACCGCCCGCAGCTCCGGCACAGGCTCCGGCAGCAGCAACCTCTAGCCCCAGCCTCCTCCAATTTTTTGATCATCCTCCTCTAGCTTTTCGATTGGATTCGATTTGATTCTGTTCCTAATTGTATAAGAGATAGGGATCCTCTGCACAAACTTTTTTTAGTTGCAAAAGCAGCCGCAACAGATGCTGAACCTTGAGCCGGTAGCGACAAGCTTGTCTTCTTCGAGGTACCCTCACATTTTATTAGGGAGGACTTCTCGCAAAAAAAAAAAAGAAGAAGAAGAAAAAATTAGGGAGGACTACAATCTTCTTGTCGTCCCCTGGGCCCTCGTGAAGCTGGATCAAAAGGGACCTTGGAGCAAGACAGTTGGTTACGAGCTCTGTTTTGATCGGGCATATTGCAACAAAATTATCAGTTCCATCTGCATGTTTAGTTATTTTACCTTTTATTGTATCTGTTGACATGACATACAAGATATGGTTCTATTACGTAAAAATGTTTGGCAATTATTAGCTAAAGTTCAATGAAATCTCCTTCTGATCTGATTTGAAACATATTCCATTAGGTAGTGCTTTTTTCCTTAAGTGAATGCCAAGATAATTGAAATGTTGATTAGTCGTTTTTTCCATTAGGTAGTGCTCCAAATAGGTTCAGTTCATGAAGGCCGCTTGCAACCTCAAGGTGCCAAACTCAAAATCCTCTTGTTTAGTGATCCAAAATAACAAAATAAGTTATTTAATTATTTTAAAGGATCATTTAGGTTTTGTTCTTATCTCAATTGGAGGGATCTGTGCGAATTGTACTAACAATAGATATTTTTTAAACGTTCAGAAAGAGGCGCGCTTCTTATCGTACACTTGTAGATAGGACCGCTAATATCATGGTGTGCATAAATTATATATGGAAGTCAAGATTTCGTACGCGGGGATATGATAACATCCTTCCACATTTTCACCACCACCATGAAGATGTTTTCCTAACAAACTTCAATTTTATGTGGCGTGCGCTGTGAACACGACGTGGACTTTTTTCTGGCGGCCATGCATATACTCCATGTCCAAACTAAAACCTTGCAGCATTACTACGAGGAACCCAACAGCTATACATCACCTAGTAGAACTACTGCGACATTCACGAAAACGTTAATTTTAAACCTCTACACCACCATCTATCCCTCCGACCGACGGGGTCACATTGTAGGTGTGGTCCTCTAGCTCAAAGTACGACATGTACAGCCCAACCGCCCAAGAGCTTCAGGACAACCGACATGGATTGATACGCGTCACATCATCTGAACTGTTTCATTTGATCTAGTATATCTCTAATGGAATTTCTCTTTTTTTTATCTTCAAGTGCGTTTTAATTTCAAATTTTGTCACTTGACTTCTAACTTGATGCTATATGTTAAAATAATATTTTAAAAATTTATCATGATTATTTTCGTATAGTTTTGTATATCTAAGATCGATTTCGCATTAAATATTCCTAACCTATGAAAATAACCATGAAAAATTCTTAGTGTAATTTTTTTACATAAGACTTACAAAATTTAAACTCAAAATTTAACGTACATTAAGAAAAAAAGAGGAATCTAATTAGATGGTAAATTGAACTAAATGAAATAGTTTAGGGGATCAGAATAAAAATAAGGTGAGACTATATTTTGTTTGGGGTTTAAACGGACAAAATGTGTAGGTAAGGGGAGTAAAACGTTTTCATAAAAAAGAGTAAAATGGATTTTTTTTTCCAAAAACATATCCATGTTCACATGCCACGGGATCGGAGATTTTTCCACGACACATGCGGCGCCTGCTCCTCTCGGTTCCTGCGCAAGCCCAGAGCTAAAACCGCGAGGCCAAGCCACCACTCGCGCGCACAGCAGACGCAGGTCACACGATCGAGTGGCCGCCGCCGCGAGCACGGCGAGAACAATGGCCGCCGCAGCCGGGGGCGGAGCGGACGGGCAGCTGAAGGTGCTGGGCGCGTGGCCGAGCCCGTTCGCGAACCGCGTGCGCGTGGCGCTGCACCTCAAGGGCCTCGAGTATGAGAACGTGGAGGAGGACCTGACCAACAAGAGCGAGCTGCTCCTCGCCTCCAACCCCGTCCACAAGAAGGTCCCCGTCCTCCTCCACGGCGGCCGGCCCGTGCCGGAGTCCCTCCTCATCCTGGAGTACCTCGACGACGCCTTCCCCGCCGCCGGTCCTACCCTCCTCCCCGCCGACCCCTACCACCGCGCCGTCGCCCGCTTCTGGGCCGCCTACGTCGACGGCAAGGTACGCAACACATTTCCTTTTACGGATAGGCCGGCAATAGTGACATGATTCTGTGTACACGGTGCGGCACGTGCAGTTGCACGGCGTGATGGTTGCGGCGTTGACTGGGGCAACGGAGGAGGAGAGGGCGGCGGCGACGGCGGACACGTTCGCGGCGCTGGAGACGCTGGAGGGCGCGTTCGCGGAGTGCTCCGGCGGGAAAGGATTCTTCGCCGGCGACGCGCCCGGGTACCTGGACGTCGCGTTCGGGGCCTTCATCGGGTGGCTGCGCGCGTGGGACAGGATCACGGGCGTCACGCTCCTGGACGCCGGCCGGATCCCGCTGCTCGCCGCGTGGGCGGAGCGCTTCGCCGCGCTCGACGCCGCCAAGGGGGTCATCCCGGAACCGGAGCACATCGCCGAGTTCGCCAAGGTGCTGCAGGCACGGGCCGCTGCAGGTGCGAGCAACTGAGCTCGCAAGTGAACGCGGTTGCAGCTGCACCACATATCAAAGATCGAGTAATATGTTCGTGTGCTCGCCTCGTTCCCTTTTTCTTTTCCAAAAACTATCGTCAAGAATTTGGGAAAAAACTTTGTTTAAATAACATTTTAGTATCAGTTTCTTGCGATATCTCAGAGCTTATTATTGCTATAAAGAATCAATCAATGTATTAAAAGATCTATGAATATGAATCTACATGTAACTTTTATACATTGAACGTGTATGTAATTTGACTAATTGTCAATCAAGATTTACAGGGTTTAACTTTTAGAATCCTAAAACGTCATAGGAAAAGAGACAGAGGAAGTATTTGCACGGTGTTGCTCATGATTTGTGCAACTTGAGTTGCCATGTATTATTGAGTCCCCCTATGCAGATTATAGGATTTGTCCCAGGTTGAGGTGATAAGGCCAGTATCGTAGCATGATATTGCTGGAAAAAAACAAAGGAAAATAAAAATTAATGGATATGCTGGGTGGTGACTTTCGTTGACACAGATGGGACATACTCCGTATGGTGTGGATGGCGGTTAATATTTTCATGGGAAACTTGGAGAGAAACATGTTAGATCTGTAAAAGAATCGTGCGTGGTGCCTCCATGATGATATTGTCGGATAAGCCGACACACGGACAAAATTGGAATGGGTGGTCCTGCGTGAATAGACTATTATGTTCACATTCATAGAGCGCAGATAAGAGTAGAAAGAAATTAACAAAAGCACAATTATTGTTGGACTCTAGAAAGGATTTTGACCATTTGTTTTTATGTTTGGGTGTTTGGCAATATGCATCACTCTACAAAAATTAGCCATTTAGTGATAAAATATCATATTTTCCCTCCGTCCTGTACAACTATTGTACTCCCTCCGTTCCAAAATGTAGATCGCTTTGACTTTTTTAGGTGCATAATTTTTACTATGCATCTAGATACATAATAATATATGTGTAATATGGATACTACTCTCTCCGTCTCAAATTATAGGTCGTTTTGACTTTTCTAGGTGCATAGATGTTATTATGCATCTAGACATAGGGTATATCTAAATGCATAACAAAGCTTATAAAAAAAACCAAAACGACCTATAATTTGGAACGGAGCGAGTAGAACTTAAACCCTAGTGGACATCATAACTGCGCCTTTCCACCACCCTATTAAGAGGTGATCCTTTAAAAAGGTAGCACGTCCACAAAATAATTAATTTTTTACAAGACATGGTTAGTTTTTAAAATAAACTTTAGCTATTAATAGCTTTTAAAATATTTAAAAACTTATGTAAAATTATTTTGAAGTTGTACATTAGATTTGTAAATACATTTGATGAAGACGTCTTATCAAAACTGGATATCCAAAAAAGAGAGATGGTAATCTGTGGGCTTAGTTGTCACAGCTCTAGAGATTCAAATTTGTATTTAATCTAAATATTTTTATTTAATATAAATTATAAACAAAATGATTTATCTTAATGCTCTCGACGTATTTCTAACTGCAAATTTAAGTTTTTCTTTAAGCTCGGTTCGAATCCTTGTCAAACTTGTATCTAGTCGAATCCAACCCTTTACCAAAAAAAAAAGTCGAATTCCAATGGTCACTAGAGGATCCTGATCCACTCACTGCTGCCAGAGTCAGAGTCACATGCTCGCTGCATTACAGCTAGGGATATTTTTCCTCCTAAATTATTTAGGTAGGATATCGTTCTAGTTCATTTTATCAACTTTTTGGATCGACCCAATAATAACTTGCATACCTAATTACAGCGAAGGTGGGCAGGTGGTAGCAGCCATTCTGCTAAGCCAGGCCACCCGCGACCCAAGTCGTGTAACAACCCTCATGTCTCTCGAGTTCTTGACTTCTTGGTGTTCCACTGCCACTACTAGGAAAATGACCTTCTGTACCGGTTAGGAACCCCCTTTGGTACCGGTTTTGCAACCGACATTGTTAGTTCGGTACTAAAGGAAGACTTTTTAGTACCGGTTGAAATAACCGGTACTAAAGGGGTTTAAAACATAAAAAAAATTGAAATCCACCCGTTGACCCCCGGCCGCCGCTCCCGCCCGCCGCCGCCTCACCTCACCCCGCCGCTGCTCCTCACTGGCGAGCGGAGGAGGGATGGGAGGGGAGGCAGAGGAGGAAAGGATGAGAGCCTGCTGAGAGAGAGCTAGTAGGGAGAGATAAAGGAGGGGGATTCAGATGCTGCTTTAAGGATGGGGGTGGGCTTTTCTCATGGACAGGGGTGGCAGACGGATGGACAAGGGGGTGCTCTTAGTACCGGGTGGGAAGTCCACCTGGTACTAAAGACCACCCTTTAGTAGTACCGGGTGGGAGTTCCACCCGGTACTAAAGGAATCACGGGGGCTTCATGTTAGACCCGGTACTAATATGAGTATTTGTATCGGTCAAAAACCATTCGTACTAAGGCCGAGGACGAATCCCATATTTTGTGCGACATCCATTGACATTTGACCCAGCCACGAGCTCACGACACGCGCACCAACCACCGTACCTACCGCGCGCGGCACCTCGCGCCGTCATCCAACAACCAGACTCTAGGTGCGCCGGCGCCGGACCAGCTCCCCTAGCCATGGCATCGGACGCCGCTGCTCCCGACGTGCGCGTGGTCGGCGGGTGGGCGAGCCCATTCGTGATGCGCGTGTGCGTCGCTTTCCGGCTCAAGGGCATCGCCTACGAGTTCCTGCAGGAGGAGCTAGGCACGAAGATCGACCTGCTCCTAGCGTCCAACCCCGTGCACAAGAAGATGCTCGTTCTCCTCCACGGCGGCCGCCCCGTCTGCGAGTCCCTCGTCATCCTGCAGTACGTCGACGAGGCCTTCGCCGGCGCCGGGCCGCCGACCCCTACGATGGTACGACCGCGCCGTCCACGGCTTCTGGGCCGAGTACACCGACGCCAAGGTGAGGTACCATGGCACAGATCCGCAGCCATTTCGGATGGAAATCGAGTGCTCGATCTCGTGACTGCTGATATCCCCGTGCTGTGATTCGGAATTGAACTTGCGCTTGCAGCTCCCGACGGCGCTCCAGACGTTGCATGGCGACTTTTTTTAAGCCCTTTTTTGAAAAATTCTCATAAATACGTCCTGGCAGAATCATTTCAAAATCTGGACCCTTAGCTTGCGTCATCCATGCTGGCACCAAGCTTACACGTCTCGGCGCCAGCCATCCTGACGCCAAGATTCATGGCGCAGAGCTAAGGTCCATGCGCAGCTGCACCGTTGTCGTTGTCAAGATCAGCGGATCAAGACTTAGACTAGTAAATTTCTTTTATGCGCGTGAGCCTCAGATGGTGGCGTGGGAGACACAGATTTAGACTGGTTCGGGCAAGGGAAGCCCTACGTCCAGTATCGAGGATGCTCGTGTTGCCCACGCGGGGGTTTTGTAGTAGGGGGTTACAGATAGGCGAGAGAGGGACAGGTCCCAAGTCTCTTTGGTGTTTTCGCTCTCCGGGAGAGCTGTAGTGTACTAAGGTGTGTGGGGGAAGAAGCTGATCAAGCGGTCCCCCGGTCTGTTCGTTGGTTGCTCGGTCGATCGATCCCCCCCTCTCCCCGGCCTCGGGTTCCTCCTTTTATATCGCAAGGGGATGGCCGGAGTTACAATTGGGATCGGTTAAAAGAGGGTGGTAAAGAGTAAGGCGTAAAAATGGTAAAAAGCATGGCAGGAAGGAGGGGCCAGATCCTAGGCGTCCGTTGTCTCTGCCGGCCCTTGACGAGTGTTGGCGTGCATGCCGGAGGAGGAAGTCGCCTTTTGCCAAGTGTTATTGCCTCCTTCATATAGCTGCTCCGATGCCCATAGGTATCAGGCCATGATGATGGTGCTCCGTCGTTACCCCAGCGTCTGTTAGGGAGGACGGCGGATGCCGCCGCTCCGGCGACGGCCGCTGAGAGAGAGAGAGAGAGGGAGAGAGAGGGCGTCTCATCCGCACTGTTGGGTGCGCGGGACCCGAGGACAGGCCTCTCTCTCCTTTGCTCCGGTCGGCGCAGGCCATGAGTGCTCCGCCGCGAATGGGAGCCGGCCGCCGGCACTGTAGCCTGCTCAGGACGGTCGTGCACGGGTACTTGCGCCAGGTTGCGTGAGGGGCGCGGTCGCCCTGCCCTCTATCAACTCTGCGGTGCATTTATGGTGAGGCCGACAGGGGGGACGGACCCACAGGATTTGTCTTGTCTATGCGGACCGCATCCGAGGGGGTTCCCGGACTTGTGGATCCCAGTGCGCCCGACCTCTCCACTTAGGGTCGGGCGAGGCGGAGACCTTGTGGAGGGGGGTCGGGCGCCCCCGACCCTGGGATCGCAGTCGGGCGAGGCGGAAACCTTGTGGAGGGGGGTCGGGCACTCCCGATCCTGGCTCCTGGGTCGGGCGAGGTGGAGATTTGATCATGCTTTGGTGGGCCTGGGCCTTTTTTGCTTCTTTAAGCAGTGTGTTAGGGGATCATTAATATTTCCCCCCAACAGTAGCCCCCGAGCCTGTGGTGGAGCAGGAGTGCTCCTCCGGAGGCTCCTTTCGTTGTTTCCCGCTGGTTCTGTGTTATGGCATGCTTGTTTTATCTCCGCCAGGTTCGAGAGAAGCTGCATGTTGTGACCACACGCGTGGTAGTTGGTTGCGAGGCTAGCCCCCGAGCTCCCGCTCGTTGCAGGAAACCGATCGGGAGGCTAGGTCGACTTTTGATCATTGCCCCTCAAGCGTCCGTTCGCTAGGACGGAGGGGTTGAGCCGGGCCACGTTATCCGCGTTGGACGAACCGTGGTGCTCGTTTGAGCTGCAAACGGGTAAGTTCGAGTGGCGTCCCGGTCCCCGTTCGGGGGGGTCCGGCTCGGGCCAAGCTGGTGGCGTACTCCAATTTCCTGCCGGTCAGTTCATATAGTTCCCGGACCCGTTCGACTGGGTCTGAGGGCTCGTTGCCTTTCTCCGTGGAAAAACCATGAACTTTACACCGAGCGGGACTTGAACGTGAGGTTGGGGCGCCCTTGGCGTTCGCTCGCCTGGGTGTTGGCCGCTAGCGGGCCCGTCCCTTCTCACCCCTTGCTCGGGGATGTCCTGAGGCAGCTGTCGAACCCGTGTTGGGCCAGCTTTCGAACCCCTGAACCGTACTGGGCCGTAGGGGCGTTTTCAGCCCCGTATCCCTTTCTTACCTCCCTGTGGGCCTTGGACCGGAGCGGAGCGGTTGGTTTTCCTGGGCTGAACGTGGGGGGCGTCGTGGGCGCGGTTCCCGGGAAGCGGAGTTATGGAAGCGCCGTCCCGCGGATCAAGGAAGATAGGATGTTTTTTCGCGGCCGATCGTGCGCGCGGTTTTCAAAAAGGAAACGGGCGTGGCAGGGGCGTACCTGGCGCCGCATTTATGGTGGCCGGGGCGTCGATTTGGCTTCCCCAGTACCCTTCCTATAAAAGCAGAAGCTCGCCGTGCCGGTTCCTCTCCTTTCGCACTCGAGCCTCCTTGCCTTCCTCTTAGTTCACTTGCGCTCGCCTCGCTCGCCGTGTTCCCGTCGCCTCACGCCGCGCGCTTTTGTCTTCGCCTCCGTCGATCCCCTTCCTTTCTTGGCGATGGCCTCCTGGGGAGTTTCCCATTTCACCGCCAACCACGCCGAGGGCCTGGTGCGAAAGGGGCTCCTCTGCGAGAAGACGGCGGCGGACGAGTGGATGCTGCCGGGGCCGGAACAGGTTCCGTCGCCTCCCGCCGGCTACATTGTCTCCTTCGCTCACTTCCACGAGCGGGGATTTGCCTCCCCCCCAAGCCGCTTCTTCCGCGGGCTCCTCTACTACTACGGGCTCGAGCTCCAGCACCTCAACCCCAACGGGATCCAGCACATCGCGGCGTTCGTCGCGCTGTGTGAGGGATTCCTGGGGATTGAGCCCCACTTCGAGTTGTGGAAGTATTTCTTCACAGTGAGCCTGTATCAGAAGGCGGGGAAGGCCGGGAGCCAGCAGCGGTCGCCTCCGGTGCCGATTGGGTGCGCCAGGATCCATCTCCGTCATACTCGCTCCAAGGAGTACATGACGGTGAAGTCCTCAGTGTCCCACAAGGGGTGGCATAATCAGTGGTTCTACGTGAAGAACTACCCGAACTCCCCCCTGCCGGTGTTCACTGGCCGCACCATCGACGCGGCGCCCGACGTGTGGGTGTACGGGCCGGTGGAGAAGGAGAAGAAGAAGATCTCCGACCTGCTGCAGGCCATCGGGCAACTGAAGCGGGAGGGGCTCACCGGCGCCGGGGTCATCGGCACGTACCACGCCCGGCGGGTGGCGCCGCTGATGCTCCGGGTCCGGCCACTTGGCGTCATGACCCCCGACATGCCGCCCGAGGGCACCGTCCTGGCGACAGGCGCGCTCGCCGCCTCCGAGATCCGGCAACGGCTCCGGGAGGCGCTGGAGGATAGGGACGTCGACTACCCGATTCCCGGGCATTCGCCAATGCGCTCGAAGCCGGGCTTCGTGGACCTGGTGAGGCGTTTGGGTCACCGCTTCTCCCTCCTGGTGTCCTGCTTGTTTTGTTGTTCTGATGCGGATCTGCTTTACGTTCTGCAGGGCATGCTGACCCGGGTCGCGGATTCCCTCCCGCCGGTGCCGAAGGATGCCGAGCGGAGGGCCCGCAACCGTCTCCTGGCCGAGAAGCAGAAGCGCCGCAAGGACAAGGAGACGAAGATGTGGCTGAAGAAGGCCGCCAAGGAGCTCCTGCGGCGGCGGAGGGGGGCGGTCGTGTCCGACGACGACGAAGAAGAAGAAGAAGAAGAAGAAGAAGAAGACGAGGAGGAAGAAGAGGAGGAGGAGGAAGAGCTGTTCGCCCCCCGATCGGGGGCTTTGGTGATTCGCGACGCACCCCCGCAGACGGCTGCAGGGGGTGCAGCGGCGGGAGCGTCCGCCCGGGGTCCGGCTCCCCCGGGTCCGGGGGCTGTTCCTCAGGGGCCAGCGCAGCGCGTGCTCCAGGAGCCGGCGCGGACTGCCCCTCAGGGGTCAGCGCAGCGCGCGCCCCAGGAGCCGGCGCGGACTGCTCCTCAGGGGTCGGCGCAGCGCGCGTCCCAGGAGCCGACGCGGACTGCTCCTCAGGGGGCAGCGCAGGACATTCCCCAGGGGTCGGCGCGGGGCCTCCCCCAGGAAGGGGCGCGGGGCGCCCCCTCGGGGTCGGCTCAGGGCGTCCCCCAGGAGCAGGTGTGGGCCACTCCCCCGGGGTCGGCACGGAGCGTCTCTCAGGGGCCGTCAGAGCCTGCCCCTGCCGCTTTGGGTCCGGCGCGGGGCGCTCCCCAGGAGTTCGCTCGGGGTGCTCCTCGGGGGTCCGCGGGGCCTGCCTCCTCCGCCGTGCCTGTTGGTGGAGGGCAACGGGGTGGCGACAAGAGGCCACTGCCAGATGCCCCGGGGTCGGCGTCCGGCTCCGATTCGAAGCGCGCGCGCCGCCCCTGCGCTTCGAGGGCGTAAGTCGACTTTCCCCGCGTGTGATTCTTCCTTTCTTTTCCCGTTCGTTTCTGCTGACGCCTGGCTATCGACGTATAGCACTTCTCCCCGCGGCGTCACCCTGCGGCTGGTGCCCAAGAAGGCGCTGCTGATGTCGTCCTCCTCCGGGGGGCGGGCCGCAACCCCGCCAGCGGCGATCGGCGGGGTTCCAGGCGTGGCCGCAGGTCCGCCTGCGGGGGTGGCCCCTGCGGAGTCGGTTGGCAGAACGGCGGTGGAGTCAGCCGCAGGAGGGGGAGCGGACTCCGCTCCGCCTGCGGCCCCACCGATTGCCCCTCCGGCTCGGGTCGTGATCCCCCCGGGCCCTCAAGCCGGGGAGGTGATCGACCTCGACGCCGACGAGGCGGAGGAGGCGGAGACGACGGAGGGCAGGGCGGATGCCCCCGCTGCCATGGCGGGGTCAGAGGCAGAGGGGGCGCTCGCTCCCAAGGACGCGGCGGCGAAAGAGGCAGCGGTGCCGGAGGCCGGGGTCTCCGTCCCGATCGCTCCCGCGGGAGTGACTCTGGCGGCCGAGATGGAGGTGCCCACAGGGGTGCCGTTGGCGGCCTTGGTGGCGACGAGCGTGCAGTCGCCGGGGCCGTCGGCGGATCCAGTGGTTTCCGGCGTCTTGATGCCGGCCTCGACGGCGACGTCAGAGTCGGCCTCTGTCCCACCCTCGGCTTCCTCCGTCCCGGGGGCGTGGAGAGGGCCCGTCCTCCGCTGGACATCCCGCGACGACCTGCCGAGGCGCCTCTACGCGCTGGATGACGCCGCCGAGTGGCATAGGTGGCAGGCGATGCACGGCGGTGTTGCCCAAGTTTAGGCGGCTCTGACCTCGGCGCTGGAAGTTCTGGCCAACGCCGTGGTCCCTGGTAGCCAGGTATGTTATTCCTGCCGCTTGGCGACGAGCACCTCCCCCTTGCTTTTTTGCTTTAACGGCATGTTGCTTCGCAGGCTCTCCAAGAGGGCAGCCGGGAGAAATCTGATTTCCTCCGGTGACAGCGGAACCTCTGGGAGCACTTCAACACCGAGAGGGAGCGCACCAGGGATCTGACCCTGCAGCTCGGCGCTGCCCAGGGGGCCGTCCGCGACCTGGAGGGGCGCGAGCAGGCGGCGTTAGAGGGGGCGCGGCGTGCCGAGGCCAGGCTCCAGGCCGTCGCGGAGAAGGCCCGCCTCGACCTCGAGGAGTTCCAGGCCGCCATGGACAGGGCCCGCCGCGATGCCGAGGGGCTAAAAGCTGCTGCTGCTGAGCGGGCCCGCCGCGACGCTGAGGAGCTGGCGCGGCTGAGGGGGGAGGGTGGAGCCCTCCGCGCGGAGAACGAGCAACTCCGTTTGCAGGTGCAGGGGCTCCAGACTGTCTTGTCCCGCAGCGCCGACCGGGAGCGCGAGCTAAAGGCCCAGGCCGACGGTGAGGCTCTTTCTGCTCCTGCATTTTTGTGTCGTTGGCGTTTCGCTTCTTCTGACTTGGTGGGATTTCTTGAGCGGCTCCTGCAGCTGAGATCGCCAATTTGCGGGTCCTGCTCGATGAGGAGCGCGGCGAGCACGGCGCCCTGCGAGATGCGGTCCGCGTCGTCTGCGAGGACTTCGGTGTAGCTCCGGAGGAGGGGTCGAGCTCTCTGCCGGCTCGCGTCCTCGAGGTGCGTCATCGCCGTCATGAGATCGCCGTGGACGCGCTTCGCCTTGGTGTGCGGCGTGCCTTCGGGGTCTTCGGCTACACCGACGCTGAGCTGGACGAGATGAGTGAGGGGTACTACGCCGGCTACACCGACGCTGAGCTGGACGAGATCGACGCCGTGGTGACCGCGCCGGCGGAGGCCCTCGCGAAGCTCCTGGAGGATGAAGCCGTCCCCCCTGCCGACCCTGAGGCCGCTCCTGCCGGCCCTGAGGCCGCCGCCGCCGCCGACCCTGAAGCCGCCGCTCCTGTCGACCCCGAAGCCGCTGCTTCAGCCGACCTCGGAACCACTGCTCCAGCCGACCCCCCTGTCAATTAGCTGTACCGGGCTTGCGCCCGAAAAAGTTTGTACTTATGTCAGTCGTTTTGAACTCGTTTGTGTTGGCCATACGGGCCTGTTCTTATGACTTTTTATTTGCGCAAAGGAAACCGTTTCCCTTTGTTATTCCTTTGGTCTTGAAAGCTTTAAGATGCGTTGCCAGGTGCGTCAGTAAGTTTTTGATGAGCGAAGGTACCGTAGCCGCTGGGGCGTAGGCTTTTTCGCAGTCCGATCGCATCTTGCCTGAGTACCGTTCACGCATCCTCATCTTTTTGCATCCAAAGGTTTTCGAAAGGGAGTGTTCGGTTTTGAAAAAAGAAAAAACGTTTTCTTTTTAGGCGGTGCCCAGCGGCTGGGGTCGGGACCCCTGATAGCCCCCGAGGGGTATGCGATCCTGGAGCCAGGCCAGGGTCGGATACCCCTTAGTTTAAAAGAAAAGGTCTTCTTTTTGCGTAGGAGAACAAAACTGGTAGCCCCCGAGGGGTATACGGCCCTGGAATGAGGCCAGGGTCGGATACCCCTGAGCGAAAAACGAAAAGACCTGAGCCAAGGTGGCTCAGGGTTTCTTTTTTCGCAGAAGAACACAAACTGGTAGCCCCCGAGGGGTATGCGATCCTGGAACGAGGCCAGGGTCGGATACCCCTGAGCTTAAACGAAAAGACCTGAGCCAAGGTGGCTCAGGATTTCTTTTTTCGCAGAAGAACAAAACTGGTAGCCCTCGAGGGGTATGCGGCCCTGGAACGAGGCCAGGGTCGGATACCCCTGAGCTTAAAACGAAAGAACGGAAAAGACGGCAAGACCATGCATAACTTGGAAATGAGAGCTATGGGTAGAAGCGCCTTAGCTGTTCTATGTTCCAGGCGTTGCTGAAGATTTGCCCGTCGGGAGTTGCCAGCTTGTAGGTGCCTGGCCGCAGCACTTGTGCGACGATGAACAGGCCTTCCCATGGGGGAGTCAACTTGTGTCGACCCCTGTTATCTTGGACGAGGCGGAGCACTAGATCTCCGACGTTGAAGGCGCGGCCTTGTATCCTGCGGCTGTGGTAACGCCGTAGGGCCTGCTGGTACTTAGCTGAGTGTAGCAGGGCTACATCTCGCGCCTCGTCGAGTTGGTCTTGTGCGTCCTCGAGTGACGCCTGGTTTCCCTGTTCGTCGTATGCTTTGACCCTCGGCGACCCATACTCCAAGTCGGTGGGCAAGATGGCCTCTGACCCGTAAACCATGAAGAACGGGGTGAACCCTGTCGCCCGGCTGGGGGTCGTCCTCAGGCTCCAGAGGACTGCTGGGAGCTCCGCAACCCATCGTCTGCCGAACTTTTTAAGGCGGTCGAAGATCCGTGGCTTTGAGACCCTGAAGTATCATGCCATTGGCTCGCTCGACTTGCCCGTTCGTGCGGGGGTGCGCAACTGCCGCCCAATCCACTCGAATGTGGTGGTCGTCGCAGAACTGGAGGAATCTCTTTCCGGTGAACTGCGTGCCGTTGTCGGTGATGATGGAGTTTGGGATCCCGAAGCGGTGGATGATGTCGGTGAAGAACTGTACCGCCTGCTCGGACCTGATTTGCGCCACAGGCCTTGCTTCGATCCATTTGGAAAACTTGTCAACAGCGACGAGTAGATGGGTGAAGCCCCCGGGCGCCCTTTTGAAGGGTCCGACGAGATCCAGCCCCTAGACCGCGAACGGCCACGTGATGGGAATGGTTTGTAACGCCTGCGCGGGCAGGTGGGTTTGGCGGGCAAAGAACTGGCATCCCTCGCAGGTGCGGACTACCTGGGTAGCATCTGCGACCGCGGTTAGCCAGTAGAAACCTTGTTGGAAGGCGTTGCCCACAAGCGTCCGTGGCGCAGCGTGGTGACCACAAGCTCCGGCATGGATATCCTGGATCAGCGCCTTTCCCTGCTCGATCGGGATACAGCGCTGTAGGATCCCCGTGTGACTTCACTTGTAGAGCTCCTGGTCGATGATGGCGAAGGATTTTGCGCGGCGCGCGATCCTGCGAGCTTCGGTTTTGTCTGCCGGGAGCGCGTCGTGGACAAGGTAGTCGAGGTACGGGGTTCTCCAGTCGGGCGTGGGGTCGGCCCCCGCCGCGGGGCCCGCCTCGATTTCCATAACCACGGGGTCGGATGGTTTGGCTTCCAGGGCCGGGTCGGGTGGGGCAGCGTTGATTCCCTTGGGGTCGGTTCTCGGGTCCAGGGCAGGTGGCGCGCTGCCGACCCCCCCCCCCGGCTCGGGTCCCGACCCTAGAGCTGGGCATGCCTCGCCGACCCCTATAGGCTCCGGATAACGGATCGAAGGCTTCAGCTGGTCGCTAACGAAAACGCCGTCGGGGACGGGCATCCGGCCGGACGCCGCCTTCGCTAGCTCGTCAGCTGCTTCGTTGAAGCGCCTTGCGACGTGGTTGAGCTCCAACCCGTCGAACTTGTCCTCGAGCTTACGGACCTCGTTGCAGTAGGCGGCCATTTTAGGGTCATGGCAGCTCCATTCTTTCATGACTTGCTCGACGACCAACTGGGAATCGCCTCGGACGTCTAGTCGACGGATGCCAAGCTCAATGGCGATACGGAGCCCGTTGAGCAGGGCTTCATACTCAGCGACATTATTGGATGCAGGAAAATGGAGGCGGATCATGTACCTGATGCGTACGCTCATCGTAGAGACGAAGATGAGGCCTGCTCCGGCGCGGGCCCTCATCAGCGACCCGTCGAAGTACATCGTCCAGTACTCCTGCTCCTCTGTTGCCGACGGTGCTTGTACCTCTGTCCACTCGGCCACGAAATCGGCAAGTACCTGGGACTTGATGGCGGTGCGGGGGACGTAGGTGATACCCTGATCCATAAGCTCAAGCGCCCACTTCGCGATCCTTCCTGTTGCATTTGGGTTCCGGATTACTTCACCAAGCGGGAATGAAGAGACGACCGTTACCGGATGGGAGGTGAAGTAGTGACGCAGCTTCCTCTTCGTGATGAGGATGGCGTAGACGAGCTTCTGGATCTGCGGATATCGTGACTTGGACTCGGACAATACTTCGCTGATGAAGTACACCGGGCGTTGCACCTTAAGAGCGTAGAGTAGAGTAGAAGGGTCTCGCCGTCGGCCGGCGGAACTAGAATTGGGGCTTTCGTCAGGAGATCCTTGAGCCTGTCAAGTGCCTCCTGCACCTCGCTGGTCCACTCAAAGTGGTCGGATTTTTTCAGGAGCCGATAGAGAGGAAGTCCTCGCTCGCCGAGGCGCGAGATGAAGCGGCTTAGGGATGCTAAGCATCCCATGACGCGCTGTACTCCCTTCATGTTCCGGATCGGCCCTATGTCGTTGATGGCCGCTATCTTCTCCGGGTTCGCCTCGATGCTGCGTACGGAGACGATGAAGCCTAGCAGCATGCCCCTTGGGACACCGAACATGCATTTCTTGGGGTTAAGCTTGATACGCTTATCCCTTAGCCTTTCGAAGGCTAGCTCCAGGTCGGGAACGAGCTGATCGCCCTTCCTGGATTTGACTACGATGTCGTCGACGTAGGCCTCAACGGTCCACCCGATGAGATCTCCGAAGCACTTAAGCATACATCGCTGGAAGGTAGCCCCCGCGTTTTTGAGGCCGAACGGCATCTTAACATAGCAGTAGGGGCCAAAGGGGGTGATGAAGGAGGTAGCGAGCTGGTCGGCCTCTTTCATCACAATCTGGTGATAGCCGGAGTATGCGTCGAGGAAGCTGAGTGTTTCGCACCCGGCGGTTGAGTCGACTATTTGATCTATGCGTGGCAAAGGGAACGGATCCTTCGGACACGCTTTGTTGAGACCGGTATAATCGACACACATCCTCCATTTCCCGTTCTTTTTTGGTACAAGAACAGGATTAGCCAACCACTCGGGGTGGTGTACTTCCTTGATGAACCCGGCCGCCAGGAGCTTCTGGAGCTCTTCACCAATGGCCCTGCGCCTTTCTTCGTCGAAACGGCGCAAGCCTTGCTTCACTGGTTTAGAGCCGGCCCTGATGTTCAAGGAATGCTCGGCGACTTCTCTCGGGATGCCTGGCATATCCGAGGGCTTCCACGCAAAGACGTCGCTGTTCGCGCGGAGGAAGTCGACGAGCGCGCTTTCCTATTTGGGGGATAGGGCCGCGCTGATCCGCACAACCCCGCCATTGGAACAGCCGGGGTCGAGAGGGACTTCCTTGATGCCTTCGGTGGGCTCAAAGGAGGTACCTGACTGCTTGGCGTCGGGCTGGTCCTCGATCATCTCCTCAAGCTGGGCCGCCATGTTGCCCGAGACGGTGATGGCCGCGGCGTACTCGCAGCACTCGACGTCGCACTCGTATGCCTTCTGGAAGGTTGTGCCAACGGTGATGACCCCGTTAGGCCCTGGCAGCTTGAGCTTGAGGTAGGTGTAGTTGGGGATTGCCATGAACTTCGCGTAGCATGGCCGTCCCAAGATGGCGTGGTAGGTTCCGCGAAACCCTACCACCTCGAAGGTGAGGACCTCCTTCCTATAGTTAGAAGGGGTCCCAAACGTGACGGGCAGGTCGATCTGCCCAAGAGGCATTGCCTGCTTCCCTGGCACGACACCATAGAAGGGAGCCTTGCTAGGACGGAGATGGGAGCGATCGATCCCCATGGCGTCGAGGGTCTCGGCGTAGAGGAGGTTGAGGCCGCTGCCCCCATCCATGAGTACCTTGGTGAGGCGTGTCGTACCAACGATGGGGTCGACGACGAGAGGGTAACGCCCCGGATGCCGGACGCGTCCCGGGTGGTCGGTCCTATCAAAGGTGATGGCCGGTCCGGACCAATCGAGGAAAGCCGGGGTCGCAGGCTCGGCCGCGTAGACCTCCCAGCGCTCTAGCTTTTGCTGGCGCCTGGTGTCGTATGCTGCAGAGCCCCCGAAGATCATGAAGCAGCCGTCAACTTTAGGAAAGTCGTCTTCCTTCTCCTCGTCACCCTTCTTTTCCTCGTCGGGTTTCCGCTTCCGGTCACCTTTCACCGGATTGCCCACAAAGAACCTCTTCATGAGGTTACAATCTTTGTAGGCGTGCTTGACGGGGAACTCGTGGTTCGGGCACGGCCCCTCGAGCAGCTTGTCGAAGAAGCCAGGAGCGCCGTCGGGGGGCGGTTGCCCCCGCTTGCGCTCGACTGCGGCTACGAGTGGAGCCTCGCGTCGCTGCTTGCCCTTCTTCTTCTGCTGCTGGCGGTTGGAGGTGCCTTCGTCGGCGTCCTCCTCCCGCTTCGCCTTGCCTTTGGAACGATCAAAGATCGCTCCGACAGCCTCTTCACCAGAAGCGTAGCTAGTGGCGATGTTGAGGAGCTCTTCCGTGGTTCGCGGGCCTCGGCGCCCTAGCTCGTGGACGAGGGGCCGGCAAGAGGTCCCTGCTAGGAAGGCTCCTATGACGTCGGCGTCGGCGACGTTGGAGAGCTCGGTGCGCTTTCTGGAGAAGCGCCAGACGTAATCCCGGAGGGACTCATCCGCCCCCTGGCAGCAGCTCCAGAGATCCCAGGAGTTGCCAGGGCGTGTGTACGTCCCTTGGAAGTTTCCTACGAAAACCTCCTTCAGGTCGTTCCAGTTGCGAATGCGTCCTGAAGGGATATGTTCTAGCCAGGCTCTCGTGGAGTCTGCCAGAAACAGGGGTAAGTTGCGGATGATGAACAGGTCATCGTCTGCCCCGCCAGCTTGACATGCAAGTCGGTAATCGCTGAGCCATACTCCAGGGTTGGTCTCCCCCGAGTATTTGGCCACGCTCGTGGGTTGCCTGAAGCACGGCGGAAAGGGCGCATTTAGGATGCGCGTGGAGAAGGCCCGAGGTCTGGCCACTCCGGGGCTCGGACTGCGGTCTTCCCCGCTGTCATAGCGTCCGCCACGGTGGACGTGGTAGCCTCGATCTGCCCCGTCCCCCCTGTCCGCGCGGGAGCGTCTCCGCGCGTTCAGCGTGTCGCGGACGAGACCGACGCGCTGGTGGACGGATCGGGCCTCGCCTACCGCGGGTGGCGGTGTTCGTTGGGCGGTTGCAGCCGGATTCGCCCCCGGAGGGAGTTGATGGACAGATTCCCCCCGCCGTTCCGGGGGCGCGCCCTGCGTCGCCTGACTGGCGTTCTGGCCGCGTCGTCGAGACGCTGAACTTTCCGCCTGCTGGACGGCGGCGCACTCGAGCAGGTTGCGCATCTCTTGGCGCGCCCATCGCTCCTCGGGCGTTGCTGGCTCGGGGAGCTGTCGGAGTAACACCGCCGCGGCGGCGACGTTCTGGCTAGCGCGGGCAAAGAGCGGCGGACGTTCTCCATCCGCACAGATGCGTTCCTGGACGTCGCGCGCCTGTTGCCGCGCTCCCCCCTCGTGATGGGGGTGCTCTACTCCCTGGCGAGCGCCCACGTGCGCTTCCGGTTGCTGAGAGCACTCTGGGGCCCTGGGTAAGGCACCAGTCGTAGCTGCAGCGTCCGAGGGGGGAGTGTTGGAGGTATGCCCTAGAGGCAATCATAGAGATGATGATATTCCATTTGTATCCATGATTTGTATACTGTGTTCTTTGAATATCCATTAAAGGCTACTTGAATTGATTTGCAATTATGTGAATTGTATGTGAAACTCTTTACTTGTATGGTTATTCTAAAGTTGTCCCTAGTCGGAGTTCATGTGAGGACACACATGAATATTAGACTAGCACATGTATTAGTTGATGACTATGTTTCACAAGTCATGGACATGGAGATGTTGAACTAATAATGTGGACACATGTGGAGACATGTGTTAGGACTGACCCAACACGAGAAGTAGTTCTCTCTTTAAACAACATATACGCTTTGTCCTTAGACCTGAGATTGTCGCATGTATTCTAGATGTGGATTGACCTACTTAGGGGCTATCAAACGCTACGCCGTAACAGGGTAGTTATAAAGGTAGCTTTCGGGTTTGTCAAGAAGCATGCTATGAGACATGGTCAATCAAGATGGGATTTGCCCCTCTCTGATTGAGAGTGATATCTCTGGGCCCCTCGAGTGATCGGATCAGAAATTGCATGGCCATGCTACGTACGGTTAAGAGTTAACCTACAAAGGGATTCCGAATCATAGGATCGAGAAAGAGCGGTCGGCTTGAAGCTAGACCAAATATCGTGAGGCAAAGGGAATAGCATGTATATTATGTTGTGATGGTTCGTCTGATATGATCTTCGTATGCGTATAGGAGTTGGCACGTCTTGCTAGAGGCCGCTACCGACTATTGGGCCGAGTAGGAGTACTCGGGCCATGTCTATACGTATCCGAACCCATAGGGTCACACACTTAAGGGGCTGGAAGCCCAATTCGGATCTGATCCGAGTTGGATTAGGTTTAGGAGTACTAATGGGCCTCGGATCCAGAGGCCCATCAGGAACCCCTATAAATAGAGGGGTGGGGGCGCCCTAGGGTTTCACACCTTTTGGCTGAACACACTTGCCGCGCCTCCCACGCCCTCGCCTGTTGCAACTCGCGGATCTAGCAATCCGGCTTGCGACGCTTCCTCCCTGCACGTGTGGATACCTTGGAGGTGTTGCGCCTGCAGCACTTGGACGAGCCATCGACGAGCCGCCGACGAGCCACGACGAGCCGACGACGAGCCGCGGCACCGGAGGCGATCTTGCTGTGCACGTGGACGAGTTGCTGAGGAGCTGCTGGACGTGATCGACTACGCACGACTACGTTGATCGACTACATACGACTACGTGATCGTCTTCACTGCACCGACGCATATCTACATCTTCCGCACCAGTAGTGCGTCGAGTGGTAATCCCGTGATCCTTATACGGCAGCTCTTCCTGGTTATACGCGGTAGAAAATTTTGTTTTGCGCTAGCGTAGCCTACCTCGTATCCCAACAGGGAGCCCGTTGCCTCCCCTCGGCACCATCGCCATTGGACCCCTCGGAGTGCGCGTCAGCCATGAAGCACTCGCGCGAGGGGCGGGGATTCTCGTTACTGGAGCCAGTGTCGGAGACTGTCCTCGCCACGCCCACGAGCTCGTTGCTCGCGGGTGACGTGGTGAAGGACCGCGCTAGGAGGCGACCGTGAGCCCCCGTGGCGTTGCGTAGCCCGAAGAGCCATCCTTCCGGTGAGGTCCTTCTGGCAGGCGTCCGGCCGCTCGCCGCCATCCTGGCGGTGAGGCCGAGGGTAGCGGGACGAGCGGGCAGGACGTGGACAGGGATCAGCTCAATCCCTTTCCCGGTGGCCAAGAAGCCCAGGCTCCCGAAACGGATCAGGGAGCCCGGAGCAAAGCTGCTATCGTGATTGGCCATCTGGGACTTGGAGATGCACGCGCAAAGGGCCCCTACCTGGTGCGCGAACTGTCGTTGTCAAGATCAGCGGATCAAGACTTAGACTAGTAAATTTCTTTTATGCGCGTGAGCCTCAGATGGTGGCGTGGGAGACACAGATTTATACTGGTTTGGGCAAGGGAAGCCCTACGTCCAGTATCGAGGATGCTCGTGTTGCCCACGCGAGGGTTCTGTAGTAGGGGGTTACAGATAGGCGAGAGAGGGACAGGTCCCAAGTCTCTTTGGTGTTTTCGCTCTCCGGGAGAGCTGTAGTGTACTAAGGTGTGTGGGGGAAGAAGCTGATCAAGCGGTCCCCCGGTCTGTTCGTTGGTTGCTCGGTCGATCGATCCCCCCCTCTCCCCGGCCTCGGGTTCCTCCTTTTATATCGCAAGGGGATGGCCGGAGTTACAATTGGGATCGGTTAAAAGAGGGTGGTAAAGAGTAAGGCGTAAAAATGGTAAAAAGCATGGCAGGAAGGAGGGGCCAGATCCTAGGCGTCCGTTGTCTCTGCCGGCCCTTGACGAGTGTTGGCGTGCATGCCGGAGGAGGAAGTCGCCTTTTGCCAAGTGTTATTGCCTCCTTCATATAGCTGCTCCGATGCCCGTAGGTATCAGGCCATGATGATGGTGCTCCGTCGTTACCCCAGCGTCTGTTAGGGAGGACGGCGGATGCCGCCGCTCCGGCGACGGCCGCTGAGAGAGAGAGAGAGAGGGAGGGAGAGAGAGAGGGCGTCTCATCCGCACTGTTGGGTGCGCGGGACCCGAGGACAGGCCTCTCTCTCCTTTGCTCTGGTCGGCGCAGGCCATGAGTGCTCCGCCGCGAATGGGAGCCGGCCGCCGGCACTGTAGCCTGCTCAGGACGGTCGTGCACGGGTACTTGCGCCAGGTTGCGTGAGGGGCGCGGTCGCCCTGCCCTCTATCAACTCTGCGGTGCATTTATGGTGAGGCCGACGGGGGAGACCCACAGGATTTGTCTTGTCTATGCGGACCGCATCCGAGGGGGTTCCCGGACTTGTGGACCCCAGTGCGCCCGACCTCTCCACTTAGGGTCGGGCGAGGCAGAGACCTTGTGGAGGGGGGTCGGGCGCCCCCGACTCTGGGATCGCAGTCGGGCGAGGCGGAAACCTTGTGGAGGGGGGTCGGGCGCTCCCGATCCTGGATTCCTGGGTAGGGCGAGGCGGAGATTTGATCATGCTTTGGTGGGCCTGGGCCTTTTTTGCTTCTTTAAGCAGTGTGTTAGGGGATCGTTAATATTTCCCCCCAACAACCGTGAATCTTGACGCCGAGCAATTTACCCCTCTTAGCGTTCGAACGAAATCAGTATAATTATTCCGAGAATTGTGCAATAAACTATGCTGCAGTTCAATTGGTTAGGACATGGGCTTCTTATCCTAGAGACCTAAGTTCAAACCCACCAGGATGGCTGGTGTCGAGAGGTGTAAGCTTGGCGTGGCGCCGGCGTGGATGGTGCCAAGCTTCCAGATTTTGAATGGTTCCGCTAGAAGCGTATTTGTGTGAATCTTTTAAAAAAGGAAAAAACAAAAAAAAGACAGGTTGCGATCAACGGCGACGAGGCCGAGGCGGCGGAGCAGGTGGCCGCGGCGCTCTGACAGCTCGAGGAGGCCTTCGCGGGGTGCAGCGAGGGGCGACACTTCTTCACCGGCGATGACGTCGGGTTCTTGGACATCGTCGTCGGGTGGTTCCGGGCGGCTGAGAAGATCACCGGGCAGCCAGTCCTCGATGAGACCAGGACGCCACGGCTGGCGGCGTGGGTCGCTTGGTTCTGCGCGCACGAGGCCGTCGGGGACGTGATGCCCGACACCGGCAGGCTCGTCGAGTTCGGTGAGGCGCTCCGTGCGGCGCTGGCAGCCAGTACTTCACGGCCGTGACGGCGAGGCGGCAGTAAGGTCTCGACCGGGAACGTGTTGCTAATTCATTCCGGCCTTGGTAGGCTTGCTTGATGCATGTGTCATGGCATTTTGCCTTCTCTGAATAAATTATTGGCAGCGACTGCAGAGGTTCCATAGCAAACGATTCAAGATTCACGGTAGACCTGCGAAACTCTTATGCGCCAAACGAAGCCAACACTCGCACTAATAATTCCTCTTTGGCACGGCTCATCGAGCTGCTTCTAGAGCAGCTTTTGATGAAGCCATGCCAAACGCTCGAAGTTAAACGGCTTGCGACCAAATGCCAGAAGCCCCGCAAAATGCGGTCTCCGCATTCCTCCACCTGCAAGAAGCCAAAAATTATGGCTTATTTCGGCTCCTCCTCGTCCCACGACTCCATTTCCATCCTTGTCCCCGACGCTAGTGGAGGGCGGACGGCGACTGAATGGCGGCGGGTGTGGGGCAGGCGAGGCCAGGGCGGCGCGGCCGCGCGGGGCCATGTTGGGGGATGGCGTAGCCGCGTGAGGCAGGGACCGAGACGAGGCGGGCTGTGTGGTGCCGCGGTAGGAAAGACGGGGCGGGCAGACACGGGCGAGCAGCGTGCCTGCATCCGCGGTTTGGGATGGCATGCTCGCGCGAGGACATGACCGGGACGAGGCGGTGCATGCGTGGGGGCACGACCGCCGGCCAGGTCTTGACCATCTGGTGCGGGTGCCAGCACACACAGAGAGAGAACGGGTGTGAGGGGAGGGAGAGAGAGAATAGGGGTGGGGATGGGGAGGGAGAGGTTGACCGGATAAAAAAGAGAGGAGGGGAAAGAGAAATAGAAGGGGGAGAAGGAAAGAGAAATAAGATAGGGAAGAAAAAGAAAATGGAAATAAAGAGGAAGAAATAAGAAAAAAATTGAAAGAAGAAAAAAGAAAGATGAGGTTCTAGGAGAAACCGTTCTGCTAAACGTTTTTCTAATAACACAAATCAAAGTCAGAAAAAAGTTACTTTACCAGAGAAGCCAAAGCAAAATTATTTTCACAGGAACCAGAGCCGTATCAAACAAGACTAAATCATTTAAGAATACGCACTTCTTGGTTAAGAAAACGAACACATGCAAATTAGAATACACGGAAACTATTCCCTCCGAACCCGAGTCTTAAAAATTTTTGACGTTTACCATCAGTAGTTTGGAAGCACCTAAGTCTTAAGCAGACCAGAGATCGAACCCTGGTTTGGCTGGCACCATTTTCAGGTGGGGTTTATCCCCCGTTGCCCACCCTCATTTTTTAAGCAAACTATTCCAGCCGCTGAATTGACACTTTCTCACTAAAAGTTTGACACTTGATTGGCAAGCCCAAGCTTCGGTGTGGCAAGCATTATTGGGAACCAAATAGAGCCTCCTCGCAAAAGAAAAACAAAAAACCAAACAGAGTCTAAGTTGCATTAATTCAAACTTCACATGGCGAAACTAGCAACTACGGTGTCTTTTTATTGGGCTGCTATTTTTCTTCTTGATGGTACATTTTTTACATAGAAATATGCACTTACGCAGATAGCGGTAATATCCATACACCGCATACATAATGGTACCATCTCTAGATTGAATCGTTGAGTCATCAAGTTACAATGAAGTTATGTGATCTTATCATGTTCACCTTTATATTTGTACACACAGCTCTAGCGAGACGTGTTGCGGTTCAAATACCCTACTACAGGTCGCAAATGTGACAAGCTACACCGTGACAAAGAAAACAAGGATGGTAAAATGCACATTATATAGACATAGGAAGGGGGATTATGTTAGATATACATTGAAGGGAAAACATTAGGGATTTCTGATGAAGTTAGCCAGCACAACATCAATAAATATAAGCATTTTTAGAATTTTTCTCATAGATTTGGGTGTGTAAAAAGACATAACCCTCATCGAATGCGTCATGTCTTGTTTTCATGCGCGTTTGGCGCAGCTCCATATGGAATAGCTCCAGCTCCTGCTGCTGCAGTGCTCCGGCAATGAAAAAAGGGCTTCAACTGCACTTAGATCCCGTTTGTTTCTTTAGGAGCTCCTAAAATTCCTGTCACATCGCATGTTTAGATACTAATTAGGAGTATTAAACATAGACTAATTACAAAACTAATTGCGCAGATGGAGGCTAATTTGCGAGACGAATCTATTAAGCCTAATTAGTTCATGATTTGACAATGTGGTGCTACAGTAAACATGTGCTAATGATGGATTAATTAGGCTTAATAGATTTGTCTCGGGAATTAGCCTCCATCTGTGTAATTAATTTTATAATTAGCTCATATTTAGTCCTTTTAATAGCCTCCGAATCGTATTCGATGTGACATAAATTTTAATCCGAATCAAAATCCAAACACCCCTTATTTTTTTTCCCTCCTAAGGGACAGGAGGAGCCGGTGGAGCCTTTGGAATAGCTCCCGCAGCTTGCCGGCAGGAGCCGCGCCAAACGCGCCCTCACGTGAATGGGCATGTACAGTACTGCGCTACTGCGGCAGATCCAGTGAGTTACGACGTGTACCTGGGCTGGCATGTGATTACGATTTGAAATAGACAAAAGTACAAGGACTTTAGTGCAAGTCCTACTCTTCTTCCACCAGGTAGCGAAACGACATCGCCAATCCCTAGCGGAAACACAGCTACGGCGGGCGGACCGGGATCCAGTGCGGCATGAAGCCACCCCGGCGATCCGCCGGCGGCGCCGCATCCGAGGCCTCCTCGGCGGCCGGATCGGACGCCGAGGACGACAGGTACTGCAGCGCCAACTCCGCCCTCGGCACGCCCAGCTCCTATGCCACCATTCTCCCCTCCTCCGACTTCTGGGACCACCAGATGGACCTCCTCCTCGATGACCATCCCGCTGTCTCCGGATTCCCCAAGAATCACCAGCTCAGCCGCCTCCAGGCGCTGGCGCCGGCGCAGTCGCGGCCGGAAATCGGTCCTCCTCCTCCGGCGGCCGCCGGAGGCGGCGCCCTCGCGCAGCAGGGGTCCAGTCCTGGTTCGCCGGCTGCTCCTCCGCGCCCGGATCACAACCAGGTGGGTTCTCTGGTACTTCAGTTACCTGATTAAAGCTGTGAATTTGAGCGGATAGCTGTCAATTTTTCATGCCCCGGCATCGTCAGCTTGGTTAGGATTGGTGTCTAGCAGCATTTGCTGATGTGGTTCCTCCTATAGGTACAGTACGAGTTTAGGTGTTAGAATCTGTCGGCTCACAAATTTGGATTATATTGTCCTGGGCTCCTAGACAGCTGGGGTGAAGGCTTTTTTGCAGGGGAACAAAAATATGTCCTCTAAATTCATGCATAGCTTGATAGTAGCTTCTGGGCTTAGCAACTATTCTGATCTTCGTTCCTGAAATTTTTAATGCAAATTTACATCAACAATTGTTTGATACTCATTCATTTCGGACCTCATCTCACTTTATCTAGTCTTAACTTAATGGAAGAGAGGTCATCAATGCTACTATCCAGATAGCTAAACACAATTGCACTGATTGGTCTGTATGAAATCTTGATTCATGCGTATGTAGTTTTTATGAAAAGTAAAATCGGTTTTGGTTTGGTGCTCCTTTATGTGTATCACAGTATTCCGCCAACATACATGTGCTCAACCTCACTCTTAAATTAGCAGTCTCATGCGCCCAAAAGAAAGTAAAAATGTCTTGTAGCTCTGCTTGATCAAATTGCAGTGTTAAATGAATCATGATTGTGTGTATGCAACCATATTATTGGATTGACACACTCACATTCTAACTATAGGTGGGCATATTTGATGACAATGATTTATTCGATGATATGGTCCAAGAGATGGAACAGATTCTGCTCAATTCAGGGGAGCCACATGAAAATGGATCCTTTACAGATAATCGCAGGAGCAATGCTCGCCAGGCTCACCATTTCAGAGATGGCAGCACTACTGCCTCTACTTCTGGTACAGATGATGCCTATGTATACCCTCTTCCTCAGTATCCTTCAAGAATTGATTGGGTGGAGGTTGTGGGAGCAAAGCAAAGAACTGGTGATGTTTCTTTCGGTGAGCGGATGGTTGGTGTCAAAGAATACACTGTTTATTTGTTAAAAGTGAGGAGTGGTGAAGATGAATGGGAAATTGAGCGAAGGTACCGTGAATTTTATGCACTTTATCGACAACTTAAGGACTTCTTTTATGAGAGAGGTTTGAGTCTTCCCCCTACATGGGAAAGTGTTGAAAAAGAGTCAAGTAAAATATTTGGGAATGCATCCCCGGATGTCGTCAGGGAGAGAAGTGGTCTAATTCAAGACTGCTTGCGTTCTTTGCTAGTTTCGAGTTATCCATTTGGAATTCCGACCCCTCTGGTTAATTTTTTGTCACCAGGGAGGCCTGGTTATGAATATAGTTTTTTGAAAACTCTCATTCCACGATCTTTGCAAAAGCGAAGCAGTGATTTAAATTCCAAAGATTCAGAATGCAATGAAGGTGCCCATGATGATTCTACCTCAATGGGCAAGACCATATCACTTATTGTGGAGGATAGGCCACGGAAGTCGACCAGACAGTTGTTAGAGTTACAGCACTACAACTGTGCAGGATGCCATAGGCATTTGGATGCTGGACGAACATTGCTGCAAGAACTGGCGCAAACTATTGGATGGAACAAACCTCGATTTTGTTCTTACACTGGCCAATTGTTTTGTGCTTCTTGTCACACAAATGACACTGCAGTTCTGCCAGCAAGAGTTTTGCACCACTGGGATTTTTCACTATATCCAATTTCACAGTTAGCAAAAGCATATTTAGACTCCATCTATGACCAGGTAATGATAAGTTGATAACTTAAACTGTGTTATTTATTTATTACTTCTGAAATGCACTATAAAATATGAAGCAACTTTCATACTTCCCTCGACCTTAAGAAAGGGTGATTTGCATTTTCAGCCTATGCTCTGTGTAAGTGCTGTCAATCCTTTCCTGTTCTCTAAAGTGCCAGCTCTGCTCAATATCATGAGTGTCCGGAAGAAAATAGCAGCTATGCTTCCTTGCGTCCAATGTCCTTTCCGGAACTCCATACTTAAAGGACTAGGAGTTCGAAGATACCTTCTTGATGGGAATGACTTCTTTGCACTTCGTGACCTTGTTGATCTCTCAAAAGGGGCTTTTGCAGGTATTCATTTTCTGGAAGATTTTTTTGAAGTGAATAGTCCAAACTGGGTGTAGACTTTTCTGCAACTTGTTGGTTTTAATGTTAAATTCTGATAAGTATGTCAATAAAATAGGGTTTGTATTATAGCTGCATCTATGTATGCTACTCCATTATTAAGCATCATAGAAATCTGCACTAGGCTTATATTTCTTTCCAATTATGTACATCACAAATCACAATTGAAGAATTGTGTTTCTTCATGCTTTTGGTCTATCAGAGTTTTATACCCAGCAAATTACCTCCCCATAGTGGATGCCTGACTTTTATACCCCCAAAAAAGTGGGAACCGTGAGTTTTAAACAATTTTTAGGTATTGTTTCTTATGCTGCCTCTCTGGCTATTGCTGAAGACTTGACTCTTGATAATTCAAAGATTGGAAGGAAAATCATAAACCTTTTGATGATAGTCACAGTAATATTCTCGGTGAGTTGGTTGCACTGACTGATACAAATTCTGTTTGCTTGAAACAGCACTTCCAGTTAAGGTGCAGACCATATCGAACAGGATACTTGTGCACATCACTGAGCAATGTCTTGTGTGCTATGACGCTGGTGTACCTTGTGCTGCTCGACAAGCTTGTGATGACCCCCTTTCCCTTATATTCCCATTTCAGGTACTCTGCCAAGTCTTTGCCTTCTAATCCCTTTCAGCTTTATATTTATTGCTGAGGAAATCTGTTACAATTGCTGTAGGAGGATGAAGCTACAAAGTGTGGTTTGTGTGGGTCAATCTTCCACAAGCAATGCTTTAGGAAGATTAGTGTGTGCCCTTGTGGTAAGGCATCCAACGCAGGCAGGAAGGTGGTGGCACTTGAGCAAGCTGGTGGCACGGGCATGCCATCAACAGAGTCTGTCCAACCTCCACCATTCTCTTCATCCTCTGGGTTTTTCTCCGATATTCTCTCGAAAGCAAGGCCGGATAAACTTTGGAGACCAAAAAATAGCAGTCCTGTAATCCTTATGGGTTCGCTGCCAGATACGTCTATATGAGCTCAGTTGTATGTGTTTATGTTCCATTGATTATCGTGATTTTGCCCCCAAATACATTCATACCGTGCATTAGAGGAGGTTCTCCCCAATTGTTCTGAATGTAATGTAATGCAGCGTGAACCTTGGATTAATACTATGAAGGTGGTACAAGGTCCCATAGTTATACATAAACACTGATCAAACAAGGGAAAAATTATATGAGCAGGTTGAGTTGGTGACCAGAAAATCACATGTACGCCAATGTAGACTGGAACACCGAAGCTGGAGAATGGAGAATCTTTTTTAGGTGCGGACCGGAGAATTGGTTGGCAGGGGAAAGAGGGGAAGGCAAGAGACCATGATTCAAGCGCCCGCATGTAAGCAGCCACTATTCGTGGACAATTTCGTCCAGACGGAAAACCGGGACAGCACAAAAATAACTTTCCACATCACTAATGATATCAGCCACTTCCAGCAACAAACGATCTATGATGACAATAAACACAACATAATATGGCATAAATATCGCTGGTTTTGGTTCACAAACGGCACAGGTATCACCATAACATGCTCCGCAACCATAAAAACTGGTACAGTAATTTAACGAGATACAAATGCATTTCCACGTTCTCAACTTAGCGAATAGTTAGCTTGCATAAATTGTCTTCTTGTCACAAGCTGATGCAGGAGCCACGCCGCCATTCTACATTCACAGAATCAGTTATCACCATTCTGTGTAGCTGCAGCACTTGATCGAGGATCATCCTCAGCTATCTCCCCATCCTCATCTATAACACCTTCCTCCTCATCCTCTCTGCTCTTGCTGTGGCGTACAGGAGATGCAGGGTTAGGTTTTTCAGAAGCTTCGACAGATTTGGCATTACCATCTGGCTGACCGTTGGGGCTCTTTGAACCACTGGCTTTGCCATTGTATACAGGACTATAAGGAGCAGATTTGTCATCTTGCGGGCTGGGCGAGCGATCAAGATCAACCTTTTCCATCTTCCCATCTTCCATGTGATGGTCGTCCTCAGAGTGGTTCACATGGTGGTCATTCCCAGACTGGGACCTTGGAGGGCTTTTGTGCTCTGAGTGCCCTGAGTTAGGCCGAGCAGACCCAGAGACAGCAGCAGCTGTTTCATACCTACGACTACCAACAGGACTACGGCTCCTGCTGCGGCTAGCACGGCGGTTTCTAGTATAGCTCCTGCTCCTGCTCCTGCTCCGACTCTTAGTCCTGCTTCGACTGCGACTCTTGGTCCTGCTACGTGTAGCCTCATGACGCCGTGCCCTCTTAGGACTTGGGCTACGGCTTCTACTGTCACTTCTGCTACGGCTTCTACTGCGACCCCTAGCAGATCTGCGAGATCGCCCATCAGTTTCACCATAGTCATGCCTGTCAGCATTACACAAAATCAGTAAGGGTCAGCATTTGAACTGAAGGAACTGTCACTAAAACAATAAAACATGTTTAAGATGCTCTACCCTTGATACTAATTTGAAATCATAATATCAAATCAGATTATTCAAAAAAAAACTAAACACTGAACTAACTGAGGGGTCCCATAAGCTATGGCACAGTAGGGTGGTTGAGTGAGAGAGGGACTTGAACCCCCCCATCCAAGTTATACCCTACCTTTGCTTTCAGTGCATTTTAAAGATTAATAACATTTTCAAACCCTCATAATACAGGCATAGCACCTAACAGGAAAATTACTAATTCAGATTTGAAAGTTGGTAGCGAGTGTACCTGCCACGACCACCATAATCATCCCTTCCACGACCGCCACGTGGTGATCTCCCAGAGGCATCTCTGCCACTGTACCTAGAATCCAGTTCAGAGCGTGAACCACCCCTGTCTGGGCGGGATGCCCAACGGTTCCTCTTCCTACCTCGCCCACCACCACGAGAAGCCATGTCCTCTAAATCACGGGGTACCTTTTGGTTTGCCCCTTCCAGGATTTTGATGAGGTCAGCAGCATATTTTGAATCCTGATCACAGAAAAATGTATATGCGACACCAGTGGCTCCAGCCCTTCCTGTCCTGCCAATCCTGTGAACATAGTCTTCAACACCAGTGGGGAAGTCATAGTTGATCACAACCCTGTGTAAGAAACCAAGAGGTGAATAGTTTGATGTAAGTCCCGACAAAAAAAAAAGATCCACAAAGGCACAAAGTGAACAAACTGATCTCAGCTTTCAATACATAAATAACACAACTGGCAATGTACTCGCAACCACTTCCGGCAGTTTGTAAGTAATACCCCCGTGATGGTTCAAACCTTCCTTGCTCCTCTAATAATGGAAATCAATAATAATACACAAAAGTACTACCGCTGGTCATTAAAGATGTTTTAGACAACCAGAAAAGTTTTTAGTGTTGCTTCTCCTTGTCTGAATGTCAAGCTTTTTTGACCCCAGGTAGTAATGCATAAGGCATTATACTATTATGAACAAATGGCAAGTTTTTCA
The DNA here is from genome assembly GCF_000263155.2 of Setaria italica. Taxonomy (NCBI): domain Eukaryota; kingdom Viridiplantae; phylum Streptophyta; class Magnoliopsida; order Poales; family Poaceae; genus Setaria; species Setaria italica. The sequence goes on from NC_028454.1 coordinate 25,396,001, forward strand.
TAAGGTTATGTGTACATATGCAATAAATATTGATGCAATGGATGCAAAATGATTTGAACTGGAAAATATAATCAATGGCAATAAAAAATCAGCAGTCTCTCATGTAGATGAGTGACAAATAGACACATTGACATTTTGACTAATCCATGCACAATTAACCACTTGAGTTATGATGAATGCCCAAGCAAATTTGCTTTTCCGTTATTCCTAAATTGCACGACATTATAAATCAAGACATACAAACATGCATAGCAGATCATGGAATGACAGTCTAACCTGATATCTTTGATGTCCAAACCACGCGCAGCAACATCTGTTGCAACCAAAATAGGAGACCTCCCAGATCGAAAATGATTCAGAACCTTCTCTCTTTCACTTTGAGACTTATCGCCATGAATGGCCGAAGCTCCAAACTGCCTGGTGAGTGTCCTTGCAAGTTGGTCACACATCTTCTTGGTGGTACAAAATATTAATACTTTTGAACCTGAATCCTGGGATCGCAATATTTGTTCCAGACGTCGAAGCTTTTCTGAGGGTGTTATCACCTCCACATGCTGCACAGAAAGAGATAATAACAGGAACAGTTAATGTATGACTATACATCGGGTAATAGATAAATAAGAACAGAACTATGAATGCACCACAAAAAGGAAAAAGAATATGTCATGATTGATCAACAGGTCTATAGGGCCAGTCCATATACCTGAGTAATAGCGCTATTAGCAACAAGTTCATCAACACTTCCAATTGTCACCTGGACAGGATGAACAAGAAGATCGTCTGCAATCCTCCGGACTTCCTTTGGCCAAGTAGCAGTGTACATAAGTGTTTGACGACGGTGAGGTATCTCTTTCACTATCTTCCGTATTTGTGGCTCAAAGCCCATGTCCAACATACGGTCAGCCTCATCCAGAACAAGATACGACACTTGCTTAAGGCTTACCCTTCTCATCTCTAGAATGTCATTTAACCTTCCAGGTGTTGCAACAACAACATCAACTCCTCTATCTAAATCTCTCAACTGTGGACCTTTAGGAGCACCACCATATAGGCACTATAAACAACATAAAAAAAACAATTGGTCAGAAGATAAAAATATAAACAAGAGATTCATACACTGAGCCTGAAACATTATAAGATCAACAGTATATAACATCAATACTTAACAAGTCAACAGTTAAAATTCCCATAAAAGATTCTTCTGAATTAAAAAGGTTTATCAAGGTTACAGAACATGAAGTCCAAGACCATTTTGTATATTGAACAAAATAGAGATATAAGGAACAAACCGTGCAAGAAATTCTCGCTGATCTCCCAAACTTCACAGCTTCATCCAGAATCTGTGTTGCAAGTTCCCTTGTTGGTGCCAAAACTAGCACTGTTGGACCATTCCTTGTGCTGTTCTGCAGGCGCTTGATATGCATGAATCCAGGAAGTAGATACCCAAGAGTTTTGCCAGATCCAGTCTTCGCAATAGCTACTACATCTTGGCTCTGCATGGCGATTGGCCATGACTGGGCTTGGATAGGTGTTGGGCTTGCAAATCCAGCACGCTGTATCTAAAAACAGTGGAAAATAGCAACAAATGCAGGCAAGTAAGGACAACAGCAGAATTACTATATACTGCCCAAATCTGAATAAAAAGGTCCCTTTTTAACTCTTCGTTGCGCAAATAAAGACAGTGCATGAGGACGATTTAAGAGCATACAAATAAAGTGTGCCCGCAACGCGTAGACTTGCGGACACAAGGCGAAGTAGAAAAGGCTCTAACAGAGTCCCTGGAGGCTCGCTCAGCCATGGATCGTTCATCCACAAGGCCCCTTCCAGCAGCTGCCACCCAATCCTATGTATGGATGGATGTTGACAGCCTGGGCCAGACCTCCATGGGTCGAGCCCCAGAAGAGGCCCATCATCCATGCGAGGAGCCTTTTCCAAGAACTGCACGCAGAGCAACGAATCGGCCACCGTGGGTGCCACGAGTGGGTGCCCCTTCGCGCCATGGGCAGCCCCCCGGGGAGGGAACGAGCAGCCTCGGGCGTCCACCCACCCTTGGCAGCTCCATCAACGAGACCGGCCCTCAGCCCGTCGCACTATTGGCCGAGGGCGCGTGAGGCAGCATACGACATTAGCTCCACCTCGGAGCAGATATCGCATCTGCCACAGAGATGGAGATAAGCAGTCGGTCTCATAGGCAGCCCTGATTTAGCACAATCAAGTAAATAAAGAGAAACAAGCAACAGCTGGAGCACATGCCCACGGTCCATCGCGCGCTTTGCTCACTGGAAGATCCTGATCCTTCGCATGCGACTCTGTTAGGGTTAGAGTTAGATCATGAGTCAGGGGGTTCACCAGCGGAATTTCGTACCTCCTTCAGAATTTCTGGCGGAAAGCCACCAGCCTCAAATGAAGTCATTGGAGCCGGCACGTTATCCCCCTGCAATAAGCAGAGGCCAATCAACAAGGGAGTAGGTAAGAAAACATGTTTCGAGCTCGAGCTGCATCTAACATTCTATCCGGAGACGTGGACGTGCAGAATTCATACCGTAACAGTGATCTCGTGGCGGCGGCGGTACGCCTCGGTGGACGGATCATCGGCGACGGCGGCCGGAGCAGGATGGTGGTGGGAAGACGCCGACTTGGAGGACGCGTGCTCGTCGTGGCGCCTGTCACGATCACGGTCGCGGTCGCGGTCCCTGTGGTCGCGCCGGGGCGGGGTGCGGGAGCGGGATCTGGACCTGTCGCGGCGGTCGCGGCTCCGGGGAGGCGGGGGAGGCAGCGGGGGCGGAGGCGGCGGGAGCTGGTCCTCGGGGGGCATGGGCTTCTCGTACTGCGTGACGTTGGTCTCCGGGTTCCAGTAGTAGAGGTAGCCGGTGGTGCCGTCGACGAGGCCGCGCCACGGCTTGGGCAGCGACGGGTCGTCCGGCGCGTACCGCGGGGCCGCGCGCCCTGATGAGCCCGACATCGGATCTGGCCGGATCTGTGGCCTCCGGCGACGCCTGGGGGCGGAGGCCGCGGAGGACAGCCGGGATGAGGGGTGTGGCTGCGGCGGCGGCGGCGGCGAGGGGCAGGGCGAAGCGAGGGTTTCGGCTTGTGTTTTTTTAGCCCTAATTTCACTGTGTATCTCTCGTTTTATTGCGATTTTTGGGTGCTCGTGGTCGACTTCGAACCGTCTTCCAATTCAGGCTCAGGCCCAAAGGTGGCCCACAGGTTGCTCTATTTTCTCTATCGGACTGCCGCACCTTGCTCTCTTCCGAACGCGTCAATACCAAAACGACAGTGAATAATATTTCCGGCCATAGGGCCATGGCAAACTATTGATTTGATTCCGTGCGCGATGCTGCAGGTCGAACCAAGTCAATAGAGTGACACGGAGTAGCAATAGCATCGCCGCGTCGGTAACTATGCCAGAACAATGGTTGGAATCCTTGTCTGAAAATGAAAAAACAATTGTAATTAGTCTCGATTTCATGATGCTTTATTTGTTGATGCAGGTGTTAAATAGTGTAATGAGTAACAGACAATAATGGTCGCCTGAAACCATGACCCTCGAAGGTTTTAACCATATATTACTTACTTGTCACCGTCTCGTGTCGGTCATGCTTGGGGTGTGATCCTATATGTGAGATTTTGCACTATCAAGCTACAATAAATCTCGCCAACATTGTACCGAGTATAATGGTTAGTATAATAAATTATTATATAGGAAACAAAATGGTAAAAATGTAATCAAGATTAGTTTTAACCTTTTAGTTGTAGAGAGTGGCTCGCAAAAGTATGGTGCTCATCTTTATGTATTTAGCCGTATCTCTAAAAGGACTAAGGACTAAGTTGATGTTTTGCTTAAAAAAATTGGATGGTGTAAAGTAAGAAGGGGGAAACATGTTTGGCCCATAAACAGTTCATACATGACATCAAGAAACGAGCCACACCGATCAAATCGAATGAATAATATGCCTGTATAAAAGCATTTTGATCTACTAACCCCAAAGTAACAAGTACCGCCAATTAGTCAATTGTGCTTCATTACAGATTTTGAATAATATCATATTATGATGCTATCATACCCAATATACAAACCATCAAATATATCAAAATTAGAAAACATAGAGAATATTAATGACTTCTTCATAACAATAAGAATATAAGCAAGTGACAAAATTCCTAAGTACATCCGTCACATTTAATCTATTGAACAGCAACATACATGAGGTTCACCATAAGCAAACAGTAGCATGTAAAATGCAAATATATTTGTGTACTTGTAAATTAATTTGTCTAAAAATAAGAAAAAATAGAAGATATAATTGTAGTGGAGCCATTTGATGCCAACCATAATGACAGAGGCCTGAGCAAGCATGGTCCCATACATGTCAATGCGCAACATAGCGCTAATGTGAAAAGAATTTGTGCATGAGCGCAATCCTATTAAGTCTATTGGTGTATTGTATAGTTGCATGTTTATCGACTCTGGAGGACAACAATATGTACAACTTATCACCTTTGGATCAATTAGGTGAACACCTTAAAATCATTGCACCTATGTCTTAAATCTATACATTCCATCAAACAACATATGAGCAAGACTATTGTTGACATTTGCCTAAAGACAGATAATATCAAACAACATGAATCATTTTCCATGACTACAAGGTCCACGTTAAATATAAAAACTCAATATGCTATCGTTTGTTATATTCAAGCTCACTCAAATTTTAGATAAAAAATTATGTCCATGTTGAAGTTAATTAGTTTCAATAACCTTAACAGCTAACAATGACAGACACACTATGCAAAGCATCTATCATACAAGACATCTTAGAAATAATATATTGAATTCAAATTTGAAGGAGAGAAATATATATACCTTGATGATCCTTGCTCACTTGAATTGGTAATTAAGGTCCATCCTCTAAGCCATGTTGTTGTACCATAGATCAAAACAAAGGGAAAAATAAAATGGCAATCCATTTTAAGAAAAAGTGCACAGGCTCAAACAAAACCACGCAAAATCCGGGAGCAAAGGAAAGAAAATATTATCCCAAAAATATATAGGTGATGTTTTAGACATGAAATCAATATCCCAAAACAACACTTTCAACAATTTAAAATGCATCAATATAAATACTTAATAGTACACAAAAGAATGTGACATTGTGAACAGTTTTCTGGATAATTTTTTGTGTCAATTTCAAATATTCGATCTTAATAGAGATAACTATGACTATAAATTGGACTATTCGATTGCACCCAAGACAAAACATCACATATTTGCGGATAGAGGTAAGTGTCAAGTATCGTTGCCACTAGGGAGGGTATGGGGACGCCTGCACTTACCCACACCCATATCCAAAATTCAATTGCCTATTTTTTACCCTCCCCAAATTTATCCATACCCATTTACCCATACTCATGGATAACTGATCGGTAATTGGGTAAATTAAAATATGTGCAAGAACACATCTTAGCACTTCTGTGAATTCTGCACACAATGCCAAATTAGCTGGAAAAAATCGGGATTAAGATCAATTAATAGACAAATATACATAGCGCAAAGAGGAATTAGAAGAGCGGTCACCATCTGGCACAATCGAACTGGAAAACAGGTAGGAACGGACATCCATGGCCAAAAAAAAACTCGAAGAAACCTTACATCTGACAGTACAGTACAGTACCCAATCGAAATCCATGGCTGGTCCGTGAGCTCATCGGTGGTTGGCTGGTTGCTCACCGTTGCTTCCTGTGTTGCCCTTTTGTTAGCGATTGCTTCTCATCCTCCTCCCATCCCTGAAATATAGGGCTCCTTGCCGTAGAATCACATCTGGAGATCCATCTTAGCTGCGCTGTTGCGAGGTCTTGCATGCTTGCACAGAGCGTGCATGTAGGGCGACGCGATGGAGATTATGGGAACACGTAAGAGGTGACGGAGACGGCAAGCGCTCGCCCAGCCGCCCAAGAAGTAGGATTTTGCTAGAAATGATAAATAGACTTGAATTGAAGGGAATAGAGCAACAGAAAGAGATCAAGATACCCTCCCCGTACCTGTTATCTGACGGGTATATCCATAACCTACCATCCTACGAACAGGCAAAGAATTTTCCGTCCATCCCCAACCTATTCCATCGGGTGTGGATTTGGGGAACGGGTAAGGGTATCCAACAGCAACACTAGTATCAAGGGTGTACATTAATGCTAACAAGATTGACCATAAATAAAGTATTTTGAGGGGTAATGACCTAGCAAAATCGGTAACACGCATAAAAGGTAAACTATAGACCAATTTTGAAATAATATCACCAAAACTGATAATTACAAGCAAGGATACCATGGTGTATAAGGCTACAATTCTCAATAAGATTTCAATACTGTAATGTATAGATTAGAAATACTCCATTGGTTATGATATCTTGTCAATTTTTGATATTCATGTACTCAGGGTTTGGCTATTAACAAATTTCGTATATATGTGGGGATATAAAAACTATAAATTTTTATTAGGTTTTAAAAATATGATCACATATTAAAATGTGGTCCAAGTAGCCTCTTGAGTCTTGAATATTATGGTGCCGTCCAAAATGATAAGTAGTTGTGAGTATGTGACTAGAAAACAATTATTACGTATTACTATTGACCCGAGCATATCATAAAATCATTTCGAATAAAATGTTATGTATTTATACAAATTTTCTTACCCTCATCAATTTATCTTTATAATAAACTTAAAAGTAAAATATTATATTCTTATTATCAGGACAAGTCTTAACCTTTTGTTAAACTTGAATCTTTAGAATTTTCTTCCTCTTTCTTTGATTCCCCCCATTTACTACAACCATCCACCTTGTTTCTCCACCATTCTTTGTACTCAACAATCATAGGTAAAGAAACATATATGAAACATCATGAAATAATTTATGTTGGTTCTTCTTTCAAATTTCATCATATTCCCTTAACTTGACCCTTTTTTGTCCTAATGTTATCCTCCTTCCAAATCCATTGCCTTTGCTCCTAATTTTCATGTGACAGATCAAACTAAATCATTATAAAATATTCCAATCGAAGAGAAGAGCACACATGCTAAGTTTTTCCTTCAAACCTTCCTGATTAGATCTCATGATCGAATTCATTCGCACCTTTGTTGGAGTGTGATGCTATGATCATCTCCATCTTTGCTCCAGCCATTCAAGAGAATAGAGAGATAAGCTAGCATGGGAAACGAGATGTGAGTAAAGAACGACAATAGGAGGAGAGGATAACACATGGATGAGAGTAATGTAGATACCCCAAGCCTTCCATTGCTATATCATGGTCAAACCTAAGGCCTAAATTCATTGCTACTCTATACTGTGGCACTATTATCATAGTACCTATGATATACTCTTCATTAGAACAAGAAACTATCAAAAGCATACCTATAGTGACAAAAGATAGATGCGGATGATGCAAATATAGAGAGTACATGTAGGATGGCATACCATATTTAGATGATGCCAGGAGGGTGGTAGAACAACCTTGACATGAGAAGGTGCTTGCAGCACACAAGGAACAAGGAGGAGGAGGACAATTGCAAGGAGGGTGTGGAGAGATGGTGCTACGAGGGAGGAAGAGGTGAGAGGAAACAACATTATGTGGAGAGATGGAGGCAGTGGCGACGAGGAAGGAAGATGAGGGTGATGTGAGACTCAAGGTAGATGCGCAGAGGAATTAGGGTTTCAACCGTGCCCGCTAAAATACAATCTGATGGCTACAACTTTTTTGATGATGTGCCCATCACCCTTTATTGGAAAAATTAACTTACCTCACATTTGATCCTATATTCACCGGTCCTATTTCTCCCTCCTCTACCACCTATCTCCACTAAGATCCGTGTTGCCCTTCATTGCCATAACTTTCCCCTATATACAGATTCCCTTGCTCTCTCATCTCATTCTCTTGACATATGCTCCTAAATTCCTCTTTCCAATTGAATCTTGAATGAAGCATCTCAAAAGAAAAGAAAAAAAACAGAGAAGGGAGCTTTGGATTGAGAATGGTTCCACTCTACTGTGTGATTTCTCTTGGATGCACTTCTGTTGCCATGCTTGCTCACTACCATTGGCGTGCTCGTCCATCTAGAAACTATCCCATAGACATGTTTTTTCACCACTCTCAATGCACTCACTTGCACCACAGCATTTGTTGATGTTGTCCACCCACATGCGAATATGAGGTCCCACTGATGTTGCTTCAAGTGAGTCTCATTTTTGCATTATGGTGGAGGTTTGATTTTGCTTTCATTTGTATTGTCACAAGGTCATGTCGAAGATGTAGTTTCATGCTATGCAACCTTGCAGAGAAGAGAGGTGAGTGGAAATAAGGATGAGTTCATCAGCGAGTAGTAGCCATTGGTGCTTGGCCATGGAAGTGGTGAGTTGGAGTCGTAGACTAGCCGAGGGCCAAAGTAGTCCTATTGATGTCTTTTATCTCCAATTGCATGCTTTCATTCACACTATTAAAATTCTTGCACATAGAAAACTCTCTCTCTCTCTCTCTCTCTCTCGCAAAAGTATAAGACCAGAAAGGAGGTTGACATTTGAAGTGTGGTCACCCTATAATAAGTGGCAAAAAAAATTAAAATGTACCTACTATATATTTTTCCCTTAGCATCTTATGATTATGCCTTGTAAAAGAATCACTTTGCAATACCGCAATAAAAAATATAGTGAAAAAGCATGTTCTCTCAGTAAAGATGAAAGGAATAATGATGGTATGTTTTGGGTGTGTGATGTATAGCATGATTGATGGTGATTTCTTTTCTTTTAGCACTGCAAGGTTCATTTACTTATTTGTAATACAAGAGGAATAGAGTCTTAATATACCAAAAGTATTTGTGCATGCTTGCCACTTGTAGTTTAATCATGAATCAAAGTACACAAAGGTAAAGAAAAAACAGATTTACTCATTCTCAAATGCTTGATTTTTAGCTACCTCTCAATCACCTAAACTTACTAGTAACCGTGCACGTGCGACACACATGTGCTACATTTTGATATAATAAACAAAATTCTATAATGGATGAATAAGTTTTTTTATAAGTATATCATGTTGATTTCCTCGCCTATACTTTGTGACATCATGTAATTTTATAACTTTGTTCCTCTTTTGGATTGAGCTCCAGTATTTTTCATGTGACATCATGTAATTTTATAACTTTGTTCCTCTTTTGGATTGAGCTCCAGTAGGGAGGGAGAAAAAAAGAATAAAATGTAGCAAAAAAGATTCAATGCTGGGGTTCAAGCCTAGACCTTTGGGATAAGATGCACACGTTTTAACCAGCTGAACCACAATATGGTTTGTTGCATGCTCCTCGGAATAATTATACATGTTTCATTCGAAACGCCAGGAGAGCTATGCAGTAACAGCTCGGCGCCAAGATCTACGGTGCCAAGCCCCCCGCCATATCAACACCCACGTCACCAACGGCGCAACGACCTTGGCGCCAAACCCTCTAGCGCCGAGACGTGTAAGCTTGGCGGATGGCGCCAAGCTAAGGGTCTAGATTTTGAAATGTTTCCGTCAGGAGCCTATTTGTGAGAATCTTTAAAAAAAAGGCTAAAAATAAAAAAGTCGGGTGTCTGTCCTTGCCTGGTGGCTATGTGTCTTTAGGATTCTACCCCCGTCGCTCTATTACTGCGCGCGCCGTGTCTTGTTCCGTTGGGTAGGCCACCGTCGCTGTTGTGGCCCTCCGGGCTGCTTGCCTGCAGGCAGAGGCTGCCATGGCCGGCTTGACCTTGCCAGTGGTGACAGGTCGATGACGGTGGCCGGCGGTCGACGGTCAGGCTCGACCTTGCCATCTTCGTCTATCACCATCTCCATCGCAAAATGAAAGGCACACTGAAGGCCACCGGCGGCTTTGCAGGGAAGGAGTGTCAAGCGCCATCAGCAAGACTGTCATTACCGAGGCCCGGCCAAACTCCGAATGCATGGACTGGGAGGGAGGTGGACTCATGGGTCGAGGCACAAGGGGCGGTGTGGTAAAAAAAAGGATAGGGTGCTGAGAAGGAAGGAAGCGATGCTTGATTAGCGGAGAGGCGCGCTCATCGCGGGCGGAGTTGGATGTGAGTACAGGGGCGGGTAGAAAAATTTCGTGGTGAAAAAAGTAGAGGCAAAACGACAGTCATTTTCTAACTTGTGGTTTTTACCCCTTTCCAACACTTTCCAACGCCCCTCGACCTGCCATGTGGGGCCTCTATGAGGGATACGAGAAAATTGTTTTTGGTGGGAAACGTTTTCAATTATGTAGGATCTTTATAGTATAGATACTGGAAATTGAATTGGGGATTGGGATTTGGACTTAGGGATTCGGGGTGGGGGTTACCTGTGGCCTTCACGTCTAGAAGGAGATCCGGGGAGGCTTGCCTACCGGCGGTGGAGCGAAGGTGGCGAAGCGCCGCGCGAGTCATTCGATGGAGGATCCCCGGTGGGCGGTGGAGGCGGCGCGAGTCATTCGATGGAGGATCCCCGGTGGGCGGTGGAGGCGGCGGCAACTTCTGGATCAAACGGGTTAGCGTTGGGCGGTGGAGGAGGGTGGCGGCAAAGGTGTCGAGGGCTGCCGGAGCCGGGCGAGAAGCGGTGGCGGCAGGGACTTCACGACAAGCGGTGTCGCGGGTGCGGGTGGAGCGACATCGGGGCGTCAAGAGGAAGACGGAAGGAGGAAGAAGGAAAGAGATAAAAGGAAGGTTGAGGATGATATGGACCATTAGATTTAGATCCAATGATTGTAGATGGTGATAGATAGAAAATCAATTCTCAAGATAGATCCCAGAAAAAAATGGTGGATGGTGCCTATTCATAAAGTTGGTGTGGTTTGACCATGATGTCTTATGATGGTTATTGTAGTGGGTGGTGTCCACTTATAATTCAATGCACTTCATACAACTTTAATGTCTAGAAGTAGGAGGACCGTTGGAGTTTGCTTCGTTGCCTTAAAATTAATGCTTTGTTCTTCTTCCTTTCTTACCAACAAACTATAAAATTATTAACACACCAGAAATCCAATTTGAAAAAAAATATTAGTGTACTTGACTATGAGTTATGATGATTGATGATAGGTCTTTTCTATCTAACAAGATTAAATTGAACGTTCATCTAAAATATGTAAAAACATTGTATCTTTTGTCTCTCAAGAGTAGCACGTGATGATAAAATGATACATTACAATCTTTCATGAGACCCTAATTTATCATAAATGAATCTTATGCTATTTTTTCTTATATGGTAACTCTCCTTTCTATAACTTTAACCATCTCTACGTTGATTTGTACATGAAAAATTATGACTGGGTTGCGGTTTGCTCTTAAATTTTGCCCTGAACAATCCATTTTATATAGTCTTGACATACTTAGCATGCGTCAGTCAGTCCAATATTTATAGTGTCATATGTTTTTTTACATGGTGATTCAAATCTATACAAGCTTGCATATGTAAATAATTTTTACATACCTACCACATGCTAGTCAAATCTATATTTATTTATTTATTTATTTATTTATACTTACACGTGACATATGGCACGCCATATATCAATATTGTTCTTTTGCATGCTTACCATCATATTGTTCTTTTGCATGCTTACGATTTGGCAGTCCTACACGTGCATTTATTAGTACTAGTATTTCTTTTGTACGTTTTTCTCATTTTTCTAGGACTATGCTCATTACGTGGTAACCTCTTAGATGCATGCTTGCCATCTGTCCAAAACATAAGACACACGTATAAATTATTGTAAGTGTGACTAAATAAATAAAAAAAGATATATAGCACGATAACTGTGAAGCCATGATTCTATAAGAAGTCCAAAGTGACATGTATAAATATCTGCATAATTTAATATATAGTAGTATAATAATTGTATCTATAGACGGAGAATTTACGTTTTGGCACAGTTGCTCTGAATTCTGTTCCCTCGAACAAATTTGGGCGAGATCCCGTGGCCGCACGCAAAGTCTCAGACAAGTGGATCCTCATCTTCCTCGGAGCCCGTACGATCCAGATTCCAGAAGCAGTTGCATCGCCATTTCGATTTCGCCATGGCCGGAAATGGCCTCTTTTCAGTCTAGCGCGAAGAAGCGTGTGCGCCCCCACAGGGAAGGAAATAAACCCGCAGGCGCAGCGCTTTCAGCGCAGGCCACGAGCTCCCCAGCGAAAACCCAAATCGAGCTCCCTCCTCCCTGCCCAGCCCCCAGAGAAGAAGGGGGGCGCGTGCTTTGGCAAGCGTCGATCCCTCCCGGCGCCGGCGACGGCGATGAGCTCCGGCGCCGAGGTGATCGAGCTCTCCAGCGACGACGACGAGGGGCCCGCGCCCGGCACCACCGCCCTCGCCCGCCGCGCCCCGTCCTCCCCGCCCGACGTCAAGCCGCACCTGCCCGCCGACGCCGATGTGAAGCCGCTGCTGCTCCCGCTGCCGCTCCACCCCCCGGGCTACGGCGCGCTCGTGCCCGTGAAGACCGAGGACCCCGTGCCCGTGCCCGTGGCCACCGCCTCGCCGCCGCCCAGGGCGCTCCCGCCGCCGCGCCTCTGCCGCCAGTTCTGGAAGTCCGGCGATTACGTCGTCGCGTGCCGCAACCCCGACGCGAACGCCCCTGGTAGGCTACTGGCCGGGGAAATCTCGCCCCCCGATTTCTGCCGTCTCTTCGCATTCCTTTGGATATTTTTTGGTGGGGGCAGGCTGCAGGTGAGAGATTTGCGATTTGCGTGCAGGTGGGCGAAACCGGCTCCGGATAAACCCCAAGTTCCTGCACTCGAATGCGACTTCCCACAAGTGGGCTTTCGGAGGTATGAGGCGATCCCCCCTCATGGTGTCTTGTTACTGGAATTTAGGAATGCTACTGGCTTCATGAGCACGAATAAGTAAACTAACATAATTGTACCCCTGTTCTGCTATCTGTCTGACTGTCTCTTTTTTTAAGAAAATCCCGATATATATATGCTTATTATCATGGATCTATTCTCTCTTTTTTTTTTGTGTTGACAGCATCTATCTATTGCTGGGAACTTAGTTTGGATTATTGTATCTTCACTCAAGAAAATTAAACTCTCGCTTCTAAATGAAGTACTCACCTCAGTAATACAAAAAAGAGGATATTAGATGTGCTTTGATAGTTGTAGATGACTAAAATGGGAATTTATCTTTGCCATAAAAAAGGCAGCCAATCCCACTTGTTCTCACAATGATCATACTTGAGATATAGGTGTAAAGATCTAAATCATTGTACGCCTATGAAAAAAAATAGCATTTTTTACTACCTGGCACATTATGGTTTCTACAATTTTATGCAAAAGTGTAGAGTTCTCAGTGCATTTTCAACTGTATCATTCTTTTTTGGACATATAGCATTGTCTTTCAACACCTCCTGCATGCTTTAATATTCTACTTATTTTGCTTTGCATTATATGGCACTATCAGTAACATGATCCGTTCAATAATGTTCTCCCCCATTTTCCTGCAGCCATTGCTGAGCTTCTTGACAATGCAATCGATGAGGTAATCATTAAGGATCTCTTTTCACATATACAGAGAGAAACTAAGATATAACATGAGTGCTAAGTATTGTTATTTGCGGCATCTTTTCTCTCAGGTGAACAATGGGGCGACATATGTCCGTATTAATAAATTTACAAACCCACGGGATGGGAGTCCCTCATTGTTGGTTCAAGGTTGCCATATCTATAAGTTAATCTCTTTATTTGTATACATGTTATCTCAATTGTAACCTTGTGGTGTTTTTCATTGATAAGATGATGGAGGGGGGATGGATCCTGAGGCACTGAGACGTTGCATGAGCTTTGGATTTTCGGATAAGCAGTCTGATGCTTTCATTGGACAATGTATGTCTTGGTGTCATTTCTTCTCTTTCCTTGTGAAACACGTCTTGAATCCCCAACCATTGAATTTAAATTGCTTCTTGTATCAGATGGAAATGGTTTCAAGACTAGTACGATGAGGCTTGGAGCAGATGTGATTGTTTTTACACAAAACCAAAATAACTGGTATTTTTCCTTTGCATTCATCCTGGAGGTTTCCTTTTGACATTAATACATTACATTAGAAAGAAGCATTCATGGTGCTACCTTTATCTTTGGTAACATAAGGGACTCGTGAAACTTGACTAACATTTTATCTTTCAAGGGGACATACTATTAAGTTCTAAGGAGAAATGCTGATCAATAGCAGTTGCAATATTTCCTTCCTCTCCTCCCATTTTGAGTAGATATGTTGCTGTTGTAATTGTAACTATGATTTATAGAAGGAAATGATGGCATGTATCTTTTTTTTTCAGTTTTCGTGTACTTGGAAATAAGTATCACTAAAATCTGGTATGATAACGATGTGTTTAATACATTATTCACTGCATGCTGCTGGTCAGACAACTACCCATGCTAAGTTCCACTGATCCCACTACTTTATGTGTTGGTCTTTTGGGCCTGTTTGGCACAGCTTCAGTTCCAAGAATTTTGGAGCTGGTCACCTGTAGCTGATTTTTTTTTTTGGAGCTGGAGCTCTGGGCACATCAAAGGTGTTTGTTTAAGCAATTTGATATAATTTTAGGTTAAACACATGTTTAAACTGCTTTATTTTGTTCTATAAACTCCAAATCTTGCACTAAAATCAAAGTTGGAGCTGTGCCAAACAAGCCCTTTATGTCATTTAAAATTGGATGACACCTATTTAGATTCCTCTCTAGCTCTACTAATATGTCTCTCCACCTAGCTCATGCATCTACAACGACGACAACAACAACAACAACAACAACAACAACATAGCCTTTCAGTCCCAAGCAAGTTGGGGACCTAGCTCATGCATCTACTGAGTTAAATGTTTCTGTTTCTGTAGGACGCCGACTAGAAGTATCGGCCTTCTTTCTTATACATTTTTGATGGAAACAGGTTGCGACGATGTGTTGGTGCCAACGGTGAGTTGGGCACATTCCTTTTCGTTTGATTGCAAGTTCTGTCAAGCTGAGCTATTTTTCTAGTTTCATCTACCACCTCGTGACCTTGCGTTTGCCTTGCTGTCTTGCAGGTGGACTATCAGTACGATCTAACAACCGCTTCATATATTCAGATGTTGCGTCATGATCAGAAGCTCTTCTCTTCTAACCTGGGAATCCTTCTTAAATGGTCCCCTTTTGCTAGTGAAGCTGAGTTGCTTAAACAAGTATGAAATGAATGTCTTTATCTTTGAGATATTTAGCAAACTGTTGAATGATTCTGATAATCTTGTAAAAAGGGATGAGCTTGATAAAAGTTATGGAGAATTGGGAGCTGTGACAAATTAACTAGTAGCCCTAAGGAAGGAGATGGTTTAAAAATGTGATGATGCCCAAATGATTTTGTTAATTCTTTAAGTTTTACATGATCTTTTTTAGCATTCTAGGAATATGTTAAGGCTAGTCACATAATGCTTAATAGTACATATACTTGCTAATTGAAAATCTGAAACTATATCTGAATTTAAGTTTGCGACAATTACGGCAGTATGCACTCTTGGCAAAAGTTTAATGGATGTATTTGTAGGTTCTTTCTTTCTAATTTCGCCAAGTTGTTTTCCTAGTTCACATAAATTCTTTAAGGGATGATTCCCTCGTAGAGTATGTATTACCTATACTTTGTTGGATATCTATTGGTTAGGGCCAGTTTACCTAGTATAACTAAGATTCACGTTTGACACAGTTTGATGACATGGGAGAGCATGGAACAAAGATAATTGTATTCAACCTCTGGTTCAACGATGATGGGGATATGGAGCTTGATTTCAACTCTGATGAAAAGGTTAGTAATTTTGCAATTGACTTTCATTTGCTCAAAGAATACATTATTTTGGAAGGAAAGTAAAACTGACTTGAATTAGAAAACCAACCACAATCAAACTTAGCAAAAATGATGGTGCTTCTCCTTCATTGGTGCCTGATTTGGTGGTCCCCACCCTTGATGGGCTGCTCATCGGTTTGCTGATGCAATTGGACAAAAATGTAGAAATCCTGTTGATCTGTTTTGATGTTAGCAATCGGAGTAGAGGTCTTCTCTTCTATTGTTATCAATGTTGACTTCTCTCTAGGTGACGATGCCGTTATCTCCTTTCTTTAGTATACAAGGAATAGATACACCAGGCTTTTTTTCCTTGTTTTACTTTTATTTCTGTGTGAAGAGTGATATGCGCTTTATTATCTCAGTCATACCTACAAGGGACACATCTATAATTTTTAAAATAAAGATCATACATGTTTGTCTAACTACAGCCTTGATAGCACATCTTTAATACATGTTTTGGATCCACTTATACACTTACAAATTGAAGGACACAATACAGTTGACTTTTTAGTTTCACAAAGATATACAGTAAGACAGCTATTGAGTAGCACAACAGAAATACAAGCGAAGGGTGCTGCCAATGGGAAAATTACTTTTAGACATGAAATGGTGACTGAGGAGATGCATGCTTAAGAAATTATTGTGGCAGCACAACTCTCACTACATGCTACCTAATGAAAGTGTTTGTTAATCCTGCAAGCAACATGTTTTGTTTTATTCTTTTATTGGTCTTCCCTTGCATTTCGTTTTTGGGGTGTATGACCAGATCAACCATTCCCTGTACATTTATCATTGAACAGTTGGTCTATACCTACTATCTTAGGATATCCTCATTACTGGGGCACACAAGAAGTTGAAAACAAATAAAGCAGAGAAGATCGCCAAACAGAACTACGTTTCATCTCGGCTTCGCTATTCTCTTAGAGTTAAGTACTGATTCCCATTTACTGGTTTGATACTGTTTATTTCTTTCTCATGCTCACATTATTGTTTCTTTTGGATTCAAACAGGCGTATGCATCTATCCTGTATCTTCATGTACCTGATAATTTCAGAATTATCCTTCGTGGATGTGATGTGGAGCCACATAATATAGTTAACGATTTGATGTATCGTGAGTGCGTGTTGTATAAACCGCAAATTGCTGGACTTACAGAGGTACATTTAAATCGCGATAGCAAATCATGTTGTGCATTTCTTACCATTTTGATCGACGGAATAAACCCTTTTATTATGTCTAGCTATTTTCGAAGCTTTTCATCTGATGAAATTGAAATCTCTGGGTAGTCAACCGTTTAGAATGACCTATAATTTTCTGATTTTCATCTGTGCTTTATGACCGGTTGGTATTGTAAGAATCATGAACTACTTTATAGCATGTGGCTTACTAGTACCAATAGGTTGTGCATTTACTTTTTATAAATTCCTCATGTTGGTGGCCACTTGTAGAAAGTGTGACCTCCACATGAAATTCTTTGTTAAACAAGATAAAGGGGAAAATCTATATAAAACAATGTTTCATCTGATAGAAATGTTGCTTATCTAGTTCTTTGTCTTCAATCTCACTGATGGAGTCCAAGGTACTTTTTTTTGGGTGAAGTATAGTCAAGTCAGGCTTAGTGTTTATTTTTGTAACTTCGCATCCACGACCATTATGTATTCAAGAACTGCCAAATGGATTTTCAGGTGCTGTCACAACTGCCCCCCTCTGTGATTGCTAGTTTTCTCTAACTCATTTTAGTTTTTAGGAAAGAAGGATTTTAATATATTCTCTGGGTGAGGCTATATCCTAGAAAGTGGAACTGAATATGTCCTAGTTGATGGATCAGGCAGCACTTTAGCGGTTCCTTGATTTATACTTCCAATGAATATGCTCTGAATCCTTTGGTCTTGTGTGCAAGTGTAGCTTACATTTTATTTTTACTATAATTTTAGTTCCATGGAAAATCTCTGATTAGCCTCATGTTTTGAGTTTTGCAGTCTTCTGTAATCACGACCATTGGATTTGTTAAAGGTGCTCCAGACATTGATGTACAAGGATTTAATGTATATCACAAAAATCGTTTAATATCGGTGAGAGCTCTCTACTTTGTATGATACGCATGATGTTTCAATTCCCTTTCCTTTCCTGTTGCTTGCTTTATATGTTTGTCATGAACCGTGTCATATTCATTTGAAGATTGAAGCAGAAACATTTGTGTGTTAGTCAAATCTTGCTTAGTTTTGAAGCCTTAGCGTGTGTGTAAAATGTTATTTTAATCTTGTAAGAGAGTAGAATGGTTCTTCCAAATAGTTATTTTGAGAAGCAGAGAGTAGCACAGATAGAACATTTCTTCTTCATTGTATCCACTTGTACTTTGTGTTTCCCCATCAGGTTAGGTATGCTATCAAATTCTATAAGAAATTTCCTTAGGATGTGATTTAACTTGATAACCTAATTTAGGTAATGTCTGATATACCATTTTCCAGAATGACATATACTTGGTAAATTTTATGTTGCTTCTGCTTAGTGGATAAGTCAATGTCTGATTGTTCTTTTTGCAGCCCTTCTGGAAAGTTGCAAACAACTCGTACGGGAAAGGGCGAGGAGTTGTTGGTAAGAAATATTCCACTGAGTTATCCAAAGCAAGATCTCGGATGAAAAATGATGTGTATTTTGTTTTGTCGGCCTTTTCAGGCATTCTGGAGGCCAACTTCATTAAACCTACCCATGATAAGCAGGATTTTGAGAAGTCTGTCCTTTATCAAAGGCTTGAGATTCGCTTGAAAGAAATGACCTATGAATACTGGTAAAGCTTCTAGTTGATTTGTTTTTTAAACATTTGCAATGTTGATGTCAACTTTGTCAGCCAACGGGCCTCTAGCTGAGTTGGTTAGGTGGCTTTAGTAGCACTCCTCAGGTCCTGGGTTTGACTCCCTGTGTGAGCGAATTTCAGGCTGGGGTTAAAAAAAATCCCGGAAAAAGTCTACATAACCCCCTAATGTATGGAGTATCGACTACATCACCTCAACTATAAAACCGGATGTTTAACCCTCTCATCTTTGTAAAACCATTTAAATAACACCCTAAGGTGGTTTTCTATAGTGGTTTTGCCACATTGGTGCGCTGAGTTGGACCAAGACGCTGATGTGGACTGACTGACTGACAAGTAGGCCCCATTTGTAAGTAGGCAGGTAAGTGTCCTCTTTCTCTCTCTTCTTCCCCGCTCTTGCACAATTGCTCTAGGGAAGACATTGCTGCCCTCAATGGAGCCAAGCTCCACGTACCGGACATCTTCTCCAACATGTCGGCCTCCGAGCCCCTGCTCCTCATCATCTCATCCGGCACGGCGAACACCGTGGGGCGCAGGGGGTGATGCGGATGTCGGCTAGTGCTGCAAGAGCGAGCAGGAGTGCGGCGGCACGGAGGGGCCTTCGACGGCCATGGACAAGGCCGTTGCTAGAGAGGTCGTGGGAGTAGATACTCTGCTTGGGCGGGTGTATCTCAGGCTGATGCTGTTCTGGGACCTCATGTTCCATGGCCGTCGCTATTTGGATCGGCGCAGGCATCTTGTTCTTGACTTGCGTGGCGCTAAGGTCGGAGGCGAAGTGGCGAACGGCGCCTTCGCGGGGTCCCCGCCGTAGGTGCCGCCGCATGTAGTGAGCGCCATGGCCGGCGGAACATGTTTACCTAGGACCCGCTTTTGTCGATGTACGGCAGAGGTCCGGCCGCCTCGTTGACGCCCGCGCTGCGTTCGCCGAAATGCCCGAGCCGGACGCGGTCTCCTGGACCGTCATGGTCAACGCCGGCCGCTTCTGGGAGGCCGGGAATACGTTTCTGGACATGGCTTGCGAGGTGCTGGTGCTGATGCAGTACACGGTCACGAACTCCTCTCGTTAAGCTTGAGCTGATTAGCTTTGTGCCCGTGGCCAACTCAGTGCTCAACATGGACGGCAAGCTTGGGATGATGTCAGTGCGTGGCGTATTGAGCTTGAATGCCATGGTCTTACCCCCTGCAGGTCGATTTTTTTTTATGTCAACTTTGTCACATTCCCAATCTTCTATGCACCCATCTTCCCACACACATGGCTGTACACATAACACAAGGAAAAGTGCTGTGCACACTTGAAACATGCAAGCAACCACATGTCCCTTTGTGAGCATGACCAGCCCGCGCCATCCGCCGCTAGCAGGTGGGTGGTGGTGGTTGGGGGGGGGGGGGGCACGAGGCATCCTACATCTGCCTTCGGTCAGGTAAGGCATGGAGGCTTCATCCCATCTTGCGCGAACAGTGGAACAGTGCTGCCCCCGTCCTGTGCGGCCAGGGATGTGCAAGCTTCAAGTACAAAGTGGTTAGGAGGAGCAGGGACTTGGGGCAACAGTCAGTAGGGGACACAGGATTCGAATGGCATATTGTAAAGAGTAGTATGGAAGAAGGCATGTAGAAGAGGATATGCGATGTATTTGTATGGTGGGTCCTAGGGCTCTCCCTGAGTGGTATATAAGGGTAACCTTGGGCTGGCCCATAGGACGACTCTTTGTGCAACACACAACACACAAGCAGGATTAGGGCTTTTATTTATGTGCAAAGAGGCCTGAACCTGGGTAACCCTCTTCGTGTTCTTAGCTAGATCTTACAGCTCCAGCTCTTCTATCCCCACTACCGAACTCCACATACTATGAACTCCAGAAAACCCCCGACAAAGTACCTTACTCCACATACTATGAACTCCAGAAACCCCCCGACAAAGTACCTTTTTTTTTCTCTATGGTTAGTAATCTGATCAAATAGTTTATAATTCCACACATCCTATACTATGGACGCCTGAAAATGGTGAAGGTTTGCAGTCAATCTGTGTGAACAAGTGTGAACTTGGCGTGGTTAGGTTTCTGGGTTTCTGTCGAGGGAATTGGGCCCTACAGCCTTATAGGGGAGCTGCATGCAGTAGGGAAGGCCCGGTGGTGGAGGCAGGAGCAGGGGTGGAGCAATGAGGTGGCAGGGCCTCCACTGGCCGTGGGCTGGTATTGGATGGCCAGTGGGCCAGTGCCGGGTGGAGGAACGGGCAGTGGAGGGCAGCGGCCACTGTTCTGGTGGCAGGACCTCTGGAGTGCGGTGCAGTAGGCGTGGGACAGAGGAGTGGGAGGAAGAAGATGCACTTGTGCTGCCAGATTGCAAATCAAGGGCTCAGATCGATGACTGAAGGAGATGATGTTTTCAGGCTCCTGAAGGATAGCGACACCCTTATAATACTGCATAGAACAAAGCCAGTGCCAGACCTGACATTGCTGCCATCCTTTGACACTGCTGATTATGCCAATTTTCAATCATAAACTCATGCTTCAGATTTTAATGCAGCTGATTATGAAAAAAAATCAATCATAAGCTGGATGTACGGAGTTTTGCATGCTTCACAATAGAACTACTTGTGCTAGAATCTCTTCATAAAATTCTGATTTACTATTGTCTTCAACTTTTATGCTATTGTTGGCAGAAAATTCACATTTTCAGTTATGAATCCAAAAGCATGTTTTGTAAATAGTCAATGTAGAATTGCTAGAGGAGATGCTAAGAGTTTGGTGTTATATGCCCAAATCAATGTATCTGCTGAGACACTAGATTTCATTACTTGTTTTAATATGAAACTTGACTCTAAAACTTGTGAAAAAGCTGAATAATACTAAAACTCTCCTTGTATTTTTTTTTAAATTGTGTGACAAATATAGTTACTATGAGACTCTTAATTATTGATCTGTTATTTTTCCTTTTTGTCATTCTCATGCTCTTATTTTGAGGGATGTCTTAATGTCATTCACTAATTCATGCCTGAACTAATTATTCATGCAGGGGCCTTCATTGCCATCGTCTTGGTTATGACAACAAAAGTTTACCTAAAGCAACCCGTGCACTCCATCGTGCCAACCATATGAATGCTCGCAGTTCCCCAATAAGTGCTCCACCTCGGTTGCTTGCGGCTGATATTCCAACAAGCAGCTGTGGTATACCTAGATTATCAGCCTCTGCAGCAAGGGAAAAGATCAATAGTCTTGAGTCTCATTCTAAGAGCAGTGAGTAATACAATCTTTAGGTTCATCTTGTAAAATGCCACTGTGTTTATTAATGTATTGACTCTTAGCAGAGATGGGATTGAAGAGGAAGTTTGATTCCGCCATGACGGATAGTGCTGATCAGGATGGGCTAGATCATACGAATGGAGTTGTAAGTATTTATACGACAGAGGCAGATGAAGACTAATAATCCCTCCATTCTTTTTTTAATTGTTTTACCTTATCTAGAGTGTTTTTTTTGTCACTATATGTATCTGAGGAGAGACATAACAACATGTCCTTAGCATATTTAGTGTTTGTTATGATTACCAAGACTTCATTCCTTCGGTGGTCACCATGGGTAGCTGGGGTGACAAATAAGCTTACAGCTTTCGAAAAGGACTGTGCGGTTTGTCATTCCTGTGCACTAGTCTAAAGCGATAAACAAAAAAAGAACAGAGGGAGTAGCTGATATGCGCAGCCTAAATTCGTTCTGTTTACTAGTGAGCAAGAGTTAACTGGGCATCTACAAACCCATGTCCACCACCCACACCACAAAAAAGGGGAAAGCCAAATCAATTTGTTTTCTTGCACTCAAGCTGTAGACATGTGTATGTCAGCATCTCCAAACAATATAGAAGCAAGTTATTTCAATGATAGATGACAATATCTAATATACATACTTGAGGGCTTCATATATGACTAATTTGTTGTTCTTGTTTGACAACATCAGGATGTTTCTCAACGGAAACGGTTTAATGAATACAGGACTTTGACCCTGGAGAATGACAAGCTACGTAAAGAGTAAGTATTAACACAACTTGGACATTTCTCATAGATACTTTCCTTCTACCAGTTGTAATGCTATTTTCTGAGGAACTAACTACTGAGAACAATTAAAAGCAAGCTTTTTCCTCTGTGCAAGTCAACTCTTGCTAATGCAGCTTATGATGAATATTAGTGCTTTTGCTGATAAGAGGGTTCAACTGCTCATTTATGTCCGAAGTGCTGTTGTGCTGGGCTTCTCTTGGTAATGTGAGCGTAGTTCGTGAACAAATGGAAATCCCACTTAAGTAGGAATAGATAAGGCTCCTTCAAAATAATAATTATCTTGGCCTAGTTTAGGGCTTTAAGGTATTGTTAGCTGGTTACCTGCTAAAAATAACTCTTTAATTATCGGCGTAACTGTGTATCATGCAATGCGTGCTAGCTTTGTCCTTGGTAGTGTCCATTTGTCCAATTTTACTTCTGTTTGCATTATTCAATTTCAAATACTTGTTATTTGTGTGAATGCTTGGTTTTCAGGAAAAAATGTTTTAGTAAAAACTAGTAGAACTGCAAATACTGGATGGAAGTTTTGGTGTTACAACTTCCTTTATTTCTTTTCTTTTTCAGATGCTTACAATACGAGGAATCAGAGAAACAACTTGTAATGAAGGTATATCTCTTCTGCAAGTAAACTAATGCATCTAACTTTCTGTTGCCTTCACAAAACGTAATGTTGGGGACATAACTGCTCCAATCAGTTGAAATTACATAGTGGCCATCACGGCCCCAAGTATGATAGTTTGGCCAATTGTGGATTTGTTTGCATCTCTTGCCAACTTAAGAATATGGATTTTTCGCCTTGCGTGATGTTGGACAGTTGAAGTGGTGCAAAGAAAGTATCACTAGTAGTTTTTTTTTTGCTTTGTGCCGAGAGTTTTACTCACCCTGCATTTGAGGTTGTGGAGTTCTCTTTTCACATAATCATATCAGCGTCTAAAGGAACCTTCTCCATACTGTTTTGTTAAAATGTGTATCTCTTACTGTTTGTAGCAACATAGCAAATTCTTGTGTATTCAGTAGCGCCAAAGAACATGCTAAACGAACTAAAATATTGCACTTTGTAAAGCATGGTCCACTTTAACTGTTATTTCTCCTCAATGTTCTCTCTAGAGCTTGACACGAAATTTTAATGAACTCGTATGTTTCTCCTTAAATGTTGTCCCTCTGGAGCTTTGGCTTTCGGAGGACTGATTTACAGAAAGAGTAAAATATCATTCTCATGATTTTAGGAACAAAAGCTCCGCTCTGAAATTGCTGAGGCAAAAAAGAAGTATCAGGAGTTGTTAAAAGAGCTTGGATCATTGGATGTGAAGGAAGAGAAATCGTGAACAATTTTCTCCACTTCTGTGCCTGCGATGATTGCTCTTCTAACTTCTCACCTGACTTGTGAAGATGATGACTCGCTTACTTTCCAGACCTGCAGTATGGGAAGAACTGGCCTCTGGACAACTGATATCTACCGATTACCGTTCACTCGGTACTTGGTAGGGATGTACAATTTTGTGTCACTAATCTTTGTAGGGTCTCTGTGATGATGGAAAGCGAGCATGTACTGTGTTGTACAATTATGGAACATTTATCGGAGTGTACAGCAGCTGTTTCATGATAGAGTTAGAATTAGGCTTCTACTGTTTAGTATGGATAGTGTTTTAACATTTCGCCATGGCGATCCTAATCTTTGTTATTTGATGAGTTACGATGGATAAAGCCTTTGTTCTTCACTCACCAATCGTTTGTAGGTACATTACATTGTAACTTGTACATGTGAAAAATAGTACTCCCCCCGGCTTAAATTATACGTCGTTTTGACTTTTTTAGATTCGTTGTTATGCATCCTATGTCTAGATATATCTAGATGCATAATAATATCTATACATCTAGAAAAGTCAAAACGGTCTATAATTTGGAACGGAGGGAGTATTTAGCTGTCTGGTTATTACTCCATTTCTTTTTCATACTTCCTATTCTTTGACATGTAATTAGGTGGAGAGTCTACCTTGTGGGATATAAAGTTAGCAATTTTTTTTTTGCGAATCATAAAGTTAGTATTAGTGGATGCATATTTGAAGGTACTTCACATGATGCTCAAAAGCTAGTATGTCGTTGAAGACCATACTGGGCAAAGCAACCTTGTTCTTCCATTTTGATATGCAGAGAGCATAGAGTATAATGCCTCTCCGTTTTTTTCCCCCAATTAGAAACCATCCAAGTTACAGGACTCAGCATGTGTAGTTAAAAGGCTGGGTCAGTGGCATCGCGTATCCGTTGCTCCTCTGCAAGCACCCGACGCCGAGCGGCTCCATCGTCCCCCGCGCCTCGCCGTAGGAGTTCCAGCACAGCGGCGCCACGGTGCCGGGCGCGCCCGCCGCCGGCGACAGGCGCACGTCCACCATGGTGACGCCGGTGCACGGCCGGGCGTCGCTGCACGCCAGGCGCGCCGGCTGGAACGAGTAGGTCCCGACGACGCGCCGGTACGCCACGCCGGCGATGGCCACGGCGCCGGTACGGTTGGCGCACCGCGCGCCGCCCCGGTCGCAGTAGAACTGGTCGATGGCGATCGGCGTGGCCACGTTCGCCACCCTGACGTTGGAGAAGGTGATGTTCCGCACCGAGCCCACGCCCCCCTGAGGAAGGACAAGGCGACCATGTCATTGCTCATGCTTGCTGGTGACCCATGGCGTGGCATGAAGAGCTACCTCTACGATTTTGTAGATGCCGACCCTTACCTGCCATGTTTTGATCCTGACGGCGTACAGAGCGTTCTGCACATTGATGTTCTCTGCAACTACATCAGAGACACATGCCAGACTGTTGTCCTTCCCGAGTCCTCCCACACTACAGCAACAGCATTCCAAGAAAGATGGGGATGATAAAACAAACGTTAGGCCATGTTCAGAACAGAATGTGTTTTCTTGAATTCTCCACGAACTGAACTGCTTTCCACGAAATTCGTACAGTTCCAAACATTATCTCTGACACTGGTTATTGCTTGCTCACACACCTGATTCCGTGGCCTGGATTGCAGACGACATTCTTCATGTGAACATTTGAGCACCCGGTCTGTATCGACACGCAGTCATCGCCTGCAAAATTAAAATGCTGCGCAGATCAGGCTTTCATTCTGGGCCATATCTGGGCTAGGAGTTCGCAAGATCAGGTCATGCATTTACCGCAGCCGATGCTGGAGCTCCTGATCTCGACGTCTCTGGTGTTCTGAAGATGGATGCCGTCGGTGTTGAGGCTGTCCCCGGGGGAAGAGATGGTGACGTTCTTCACCTTGATGCTTCCGGAGCTGTCGAACTTGAGGTGGCACTGTGGGCTGTTGCTGATCCTGATGTTGCGCACGGTGACATTGAAGCTGCTGTAAAACCTTACAAGCTGGAGGAAAAAAGGGACAAATTTTGAGTGTGATCCTACGATCCAGATAATGCTGTTAGCAAAATGCTTAATTATATGCAGCTGGCTCGTTTTTTTCATAATCATACCGTAGGCTTGGCTCCTGATGAATGCCAGTGCCCAGTAGATCTCTGCATCACAAGACATAGAAGATACACACGATTAGTCATCATCTTGGTGCTGATCATCATGCATGGTCTGAAGTCTGAACTCTGAAAGTAATGATTTTTTTTTCAATTTTCATGGTGTAACTAACTATGACCTGAGGAGCGTTAGCTGGTGATGAATTCTGCAGCGAAGTGATGCTCTGGCCGTCGACCGTGCCAGCTCCCTGGATGGTGAAGCCGTTGAGCCACTTGAAGTTGAGCCACTGGAGAGGCCTCCTGGGCTTGGGCCAGGAGTCCATGTCCGGCGGCGCCAGCACGGTGCCGTCCACCTGGAGCGTGAGCCGTGCGCTGCAGGGGCCCTGGAGCGTGACCGGCGAGACGAGGAACCGGTGCCCGGACGGCAGCAGCACGGTGGCCCGCGGGACCCGGCATGCCGCTTGCCAAGCTGCTACAAGCGCCTGAATGGAGCAGCAAGGAATTGAAGGCAAACTTCATAACCCAACTTCACGCAAAACACAAGCTGCCGGACTTGGTAAAATACTTGTACCTCGGCGTCGTCGGTGACCCCGTCCGCCGCCGCTCCGAACGACAGGACGCTGAGCGTCGTCGACCTCGCCGCGGCCACCGCCGGCGCCGGCAGCGCCAGGCACAGGAGCGTGGCGGCCAGGAACGCAACCGAGACGACGGAGCTCCACATCTCGGCACACTACTGTACTGATCGAGCTTATAGCTGCTTGAAGCAAATTGAGTTGCGAAGCGTATGGCAGATACATATACTGTAACCGCCGGATCGAGTTTGGCAGCATGCATGCATGGCTGATGGACAAATTAAAATCGCGGCGAAGAGAAAAAGCTGGAGGAGGCTTGCTTTTGCGTTCGCGCGCGTGGGATAGGTTTTGCCAAATTAAATGGTAGGCGCCATACTCTCATCCAGCTTTTCCATTTGTGGAATTAGCGGCGTGCGGTGTCCATCGGCAATGGGTCTCATGTGTGAGCATCTGCTAGCTAGATGACGATGACACGTTTTTTTTCACTCTCTTTATTATTATTAGTACTAATAGTAAAGCAAATTGCCGCACATCATCTCCCAACGGGGAAAAAAAATTAGGAAAAGAACATGACGACTGTCCAGCGGCCTTAACCCAACTAGCAGAGTTTGGATCCAGCCATGTGCTCGGCTGGTCTGGGACTAAAATCTGAGCCTAGAACTGTACACGCTATACGAGCCGACTCAATGTTCGCATCAAATTGTTAAAGAAAAATATTAAACGGACAAGGTGTCTCTTTTTTGGTGGTTCTCTTAATGAATGAAAACGTTAGCAAATCATAAAGCAAAAAATTAATTTGCTATTGCCTATTGGCAGGGGTATCAGTGATTGTGGTATCTAAGCTGTATATCCACAGCCTGACAGAAAAAACCCTTGTCAAATCCTTTCTTTTTGGTCGGCAAACCCTTCACCCTTGACATAGCTTGCTCTGTTTCAAACATTTTAACATTCACCTAAGTGAGATCTTTACGGTTACTAATCTGACGTTAAGATCTAGCAACACCGTCCCGCGGGGTCACATAGGTTGTGTTTGGTTGCCTGGATAAGTCCCTGACCAGGCTAGTCTAATGCAGCTTGTGATTGTTTGGTTGCCTGTCTAGAGTACATAGCCAGGCCAGCGCAATGCAAAAAAGCACCTAAGCCAGGCTACACTAGTACGCCCGAAACGGACGTACTAGCTGAGCCAGGCTAGATCTTAACCAGGCTAGATTTAAGCCATGTAACCAAACACACTCATAGGCCAGTGAATTCTTTCTAAGAGCATGTGGATCGGTAAATATAGGCCAGTGAATCAGGGCGTGTGCAAGCGGGTGAGATTCAAAGTTGAGTACCGTCAACTTCTAAGGCGGGATAAAGTTGGACGCAATTTGCTTTAATATTCGTAAAACTATTTGAAATAATTCGAACAAATTAAAAATGTTGCCACAACATTTGAGTGATACCTTTTTTACCCTCACTTAAATGCAAACACATGCAGTGTTAGAGTTTGGGACAAGAATTAGAGAGGCCAACACTAGAATTTACATGGTTAAGAAAGTTTGGGGGTGGCCATTTTGAAGCTCCATTAGCTAAATTTTAACATTCTATATAATTGCATAAATCCAGGAAGGTCATGGCCTACTATTGCCACAATGAAGATCCGTCTCTGAACACACGGTCTGAGAAGGGGTGTGTGTTTCTAAATTCTAAGGTTTTTACGTAGACCCAATGATTTTAAAAAGTGACTTACACTTATTAATATAACTTCATGAACGCTGATAGAAGTGAGTAAAGAATAATCTCGTCCATCCATGTATAGTTGGGGAGTTTTGGTCGGTAGTCAAACCTTGCCACGCGGCCACGCCTATAGTTTATCGAATTGGACCAATTAGAAAGTAGCAGCTGTATCGTTATAGCCACAGCTATAGAATTTTTTTTACTAGCTTGGTCCTATGCGTCAATTGTTGGGACTGATGCCAACATCGTGGGGTGTATTAGTCATTGGATCAGTAGGCTAATATAGATCTTATCACAGATTAGTATCATAACAATAAAAGATACATAAAATTATAGAAAATGGATTTCACCTTTACGTAGCGGAGAGCGGTGCGGTTATCCATTCCACAGGTAGAATGAATTTATAGTAAGTCCTAACCCTGTACAAATCAAAGCAAGCCTGTATACTTATGAATGGTACTAACAAATCCTAGCGTTGAAATTATATTATATGCAGGGGTGATCAAGGAAAGGTATGAGGTTTGGTTTTAATAATAAACCTATTTTATGCAAGGTGAGGTGAATTTTGAAAAAGAAGAGGAAGAAAGTATGTTGTTTTTAAGTTGTTGGCCCTGGAGGACGAATCTTACTTCCCCTGCCAGTTCCTAAGTTTTGAAGAGCACCAGAGACCATCGAGGTTGCCGGCTTCCGCTTAATCCATATTAATCTCTTTTAGGGCCTCGACCCCATCTTACCATACTCAAGTTATGATTGCTAATCAACAGGAGCTTTGACTATGTGGGCTCGTGACCGAGAGCCTCGGCTATCTAGATAGATTTGACTCTGCACAGAGGTGTACACTTTACCCATACGTTCGATCAGCCCATACCTCAGCTTCAAGCGGTACTAACCTACGAGACCCGTACCCACCAGCGTCTATCTCTAGACAACATTCCCTAGCTCCATCCACAGGTACGGCTAGAGTCTAAATAGGGACCATACTACATCCATATTTGGACACTATCCCGGGAAACAGATGCATCATAATGTGACATACAATGCCACAGGGTCCTCTGGACCTCAACCTATGACCCATGCTGAAGGTCCTGCTCTAGTCTACCTATTGCCCACCGTGACCCCTTGGGATAGTTTACTAGGTTTAGCTGGTGGGGTGTGAATCAAGGCCTCACATTAATAGCCATTCCCGAAGGCTGTACCTTTTTTTGGCAAATATGGTTGCCCGTTTCACTAGAAAGACTTTCTCGCGAGCCGGTTCTTACATGACCGAAGTAAGCATTGGGACAGAATCCTCCAACGAGGCTGCCCCCTTACTCCCATGTCTTGTCCTTAGGGGTTTTCTAACTTTTTAGTTGGTTCATTTTATTAAACTCACATCTTCTAGGGGTTTCCATAAAAACATAATGCTTGTGATATTCCTAAGGAATTCTATTTCTAAATGACACTCGATCATCGATCTTGTCGTGACCGGGGTTATTAGTGGGATTTCTGGCTAGAAATGGCTTCAAGTCAAGGTAAGAAAGAAAACAGATGTGGGTTCCTATATGTTTTTAAAGAGATGCAAGTCAAATTATTATCTTGGTAAATTTTAATATCTATGTAAACATAGGATAAAAATATGAACAAAAGGGTGGGTGCTAAGACTTGCCTTCATTGAAAATCCCTAGCGCGTTTCCTAGGTTGACCAGGGTCTTGGCTTCTCACTTTCTGGATCCTTAGCTTCTTGTCAGAGCCTAGTTGGCTAACTTGTCTACTCGTCTTCTAGACGACCGGAACTTCTTCGGGATCCTTGGCTTCCGGCCGGATCTTGGTCACGTCCTCGGCTCCAACAAGTATGCAATCATACAAGTAATTTAACAATCAATTTCTAGAAATCAATATATGACTAATGGAAATGGAAAAAGAATGGATAATGGATATTTTGGGAATTATCGAATTTCTAAAGGAGAATCCCTAGATAAAAGATCAATGGTTTCTTAATTATTTAGAAATAAGTTTCTAAATAATTAATGGATAGAATTGTTGAGTTTCTAAGAGAATTGGGAATAGATTTTTAAAAGAATTTCTAAGAAATTTACTAATGGATTTCCTAGGGTTCTGGACGGGTAGCATAATGGCTAGGTTTTGTTGATATCTAGGGTTTTGATTGCGTAGCATTTCGGCTAGGATTTGGATGATATTTGGGATTTTGGTTGGGCATTATAACGGCTCCGTTTGGTTGATATATGGGGTTTGGGTTGGGCAACATAACGGTTGGGTTTTGGAATAGATTTTTGGTGTTGGGTGGTGTGAACGGAATTTAAGGCTAAGAAACTTGCATTGTGAGCTCAGCTTTATCCCGAGGCCTTGCCCTTCAACGAGTGGAGCTCTGACATGTTCCCTTGGGCTTGGGTAATGCTAGATCTAAAGACTTGAGAGCTTGCGTGATGGGCATCACTTCAACCTGACCTGGTGCTAGGGGATAGCTACTCAGCAATTGGTGGAGCCGAGCAAGATCAAGTGGAAGCCAGAGATCTTGCACGATGAACTCACTTCAACCACTAGGGTGGAGCTCGGACAAGATCGAGCGGATGAAGGTCTGAGCTTGCTCGACAGACTCACCTCATCCACTGAGGTGGAGCCTGGGCAAGGTAACCAAAGATGGGCATGGAAATAGGTTTAGATAGCCCTAAGATATTTTTAGGAATTTTCCTAGGGTTTTTGGAAGTGAAATAAATGAAAAGGGAATTTTTGGTGTACACTAAATGGGGTTTTTCTATTATGTGTGGAATGGATGATTTGGAAAAGGGTCTATATGGGAGGAACTATGGAAAATGAATACATGGATGGGCTTAGAATATTTTATAGTATTTTTGGAGATTTTTGGGAATTTTTTGGAATATAGGAAGGGCTCTAAGTGAAAGATGGTGTACACGTACTGGGTGCACCAAGCATTTTTAAGCTAGCTAACAGAAGGGGGTGAGGTGCCCGATGCACTGTTCCGTGCACCGGGGTGGCTTGGGTGAGTGGTTTTGGTGCGCCTGGTTTTGGAATGAGGGGGAGGGGGTGGGTGGGGAGGGTCGTGGTTAACGGAGGGGTCTGATGGCGTTGGATAGCTAGGCCCACGCGTTAGGTTTATGTAGAGAGGAGGGTGACGATGGAGGGGATGGCGGCAGACGGCGCAGCCGGGTCAAGCCAGCACAGGGCGGCGCTGCCGTGCGGCCATGCCCGCCACCGTGTGGGGCGTCGGAGACACACCGGAACGACGTTCCCAATGCTGTCAGCCCCTGTAAAGGCATTGGGAGGGAGAGGAGCGCACGGGGAGTGCGGCTAGGGGGTCGTGGAGGGGAAGAAGGGTGGGGAGAGGCGCGGCCACTGGGGGACAGTGAAGGACTGAAAAGGCAACCAAAGGGGTGTGTGTGAATGGGAGCCAATTCAAATTTTCTCCAAGAATTTCGGCTAAACTCCCCCAATCCTCTCTTCTAGCAAAATCAAGTTCACTTAGCTATGCATGAGCTAATGGACCTAGGAATGATGCTACGAACCCAATTTGAGAATAGCGGAAGCAAGAAAGAGTCCAAATGAGTACCAGAAGAAGGACTTTGAAAAACAACACCTCTGTGCGGAAAAATCCGGCCAAACCTTCGTAAAATTTTGGATTTTCGGAAATTTCCGGAGAAACCTTCGGAAACTTCCAGAGGTCCGGAATTACTTCCAGAATATTCCGGAATCCCAGATTTCAGCCTTCGTGAGAGAAGAAAAATCCAAAAATTGACCAAATGACCTCCAAAAATCACGAAATTTGAACCATAGCCTCACAACAATATTCCAAAGGTGTTCCCAAAGTTTCAAGTTGAAAAGCTCACGAATTGGTCACAAGATTCCATGAATTTGGAGAAGGGCACAAGAAGGGAATTTTTGGGAAATCTCAAAAATGCAAGGTGCTCGTGCATGGAGTTGCTAGGGGATCATCCTAGATGTTCTTGCACATGTCCTAGCACCAATTTTCCCCAGGAAAAACACCCCAAAATGCTGCAATCGTGAGATAAAAAAATTCACCCAAAAATGCTCCGAAAATAGAGAAAAAGATAAATTTCAGATCTTGAGAAGGAGAAACGATTAAGCACGAAATTGATTCTTGGATTACTCCACCATGTCCGGTTACAAGCCACTCCTAAGCACAATCCAAGTTAGGATGGCAAAAAGATCAACACAAAGATTCCTGCTTTCTCCCTCTCTCCATCTACCAAAGGCTCTCACAAAACAAATGAGAAAACCCCCACCAAATCAACCAAAGGGATGGCTGCCCCAAACACCCCTCCTACACATATATAGGCATTTGGCAAATGTCCAAAATACCCTTACATTAAGCACACAACCCAAATACCCCCAAGAGGTAAAGTCATCCAACTTTTTCTTCGTTCATCGGGCGGACCCGGCACCTTCACGACTTTGCTTCGCCTTGAAGCAAGCTTTGCGATGGTGCCACGCGTCCTCCGACTCGATGCTATCCAGCCGCACCAAACTCACCCCCGGTTTTGAGGCCCAAACCGGGAAACCTGCCTGCATGGTGGTTTTAAGGCCCAAACCACCAAACTGTCTGCACACCCACCTGGTGTGACTCACCCCCGATTTTGAGGTCAAACCGGTCAAACCCTCTGCACACCTTCTTGGCGTGACTCACCCCCGATTTTGAGATCAAACTGGTCAAACCCTATTGCACGCCCCGCAAGGCGTGACTCACCGATATCGACGCGTGTCCGGCCTCCGCCAAGCCTTCAACGCCTCCAAGTATTTTGCTCCCGGCTCCCAGGCTGCCAACTGGACTCGCCTCTGTCCCGCTTGACTTGACTGATGTCGTCTGCATCCCGTCCGTGTACTCTTGCACTTCTATGCACCATGTGGATCACCCATGACTCTGCCCGGACTCCTCGGGTCCCTTGGTCCAAGCCTACTCGTGTCCACCCTTCACAGCCATAGTACATCAGCATGAACCTTTTGCTTGAGCTTCACCTCATGCCGTCGACCACCATGTCGCATCCTACACATGCATATCATAAGCTAAGAGACACAACACACAAGATACATTTTATACAAACATCGCAACACAACTCACACCTCTGGTTAGTCGTTAGCATAATCAAGTGCATATATGGAATATGGACTCAACTGGTAAAACCTCAAATCATCTAGTCAATCACTCATCACAAATAGACCAAGGCACTTCTCAACTTGGTCTCTCAGACAGTGGTGCAGCCCACCTCTTCCACCCTAGGTCAGCTGTGAGTGCTCCGGGGAGGCCTTGGCTCCCTTTTATAGGAAAGGAAGATGTCCGGAGAGGGGCTAGAGCTTGCTTGGCGGAGAAGGAGGGGAGGAGGAGAGGGGGGAAGCACGGCCGATGAGGGGGGGGGAGGAGATGGTTGGTTTTGCACGGTGAGGGGGTGATGAGAACGGTGGCAGGCGGTGTGGGTAGTAGGGTGGGGTAAGGTGGTTTGGTTGCAGGGGAGCTAGGTGGTTTTCGTGGAGGGGCAGAAGGAGCAGTAGTGAGGGGGCATGCTCTGCCGCGCCATTAATTGTGGTGGTGGCAAGGATAAGGATGGGAATGAGGTGGTAGAGAGGATAGGGAGGAAAGGGGGGATGGATTCCTTGGGAGCCAAGGCGGCGAGAGGGGATCCTCCGCATCGGTGCAGCAGTGCTGGGTGAGGTGGCGCACGGCGGCACGGATGGGATGCCGGCGACGGCGGCGGCGTTAACCGTGGGTGAGAGGGAACGGCCTCATGGGCTAGTGATGAGAACATCACCTGCTCGGATACAACCACATTGGCAAATTTTGATTCAAAGGTGAAAAAATACTTTATCAAGATTATATTTGATACATTTGATGAATTGATGCTGCACCATGATGTGTGTTCATTATCATTTTTAGAAATACATACGTGGATAAAAAGAGTGTTAAACACACATGGAAGGCATGAAAGACAAAAGAAGTTGATTGGGGGACAATTCCTAGTATTCCCAACGTCCTCCACTAGGCCACCACGTCACTTTTAGCCCAAGGAAAGAAAGAGATTAAATCCAACACGTTTTGGGGCTGGATTCGGACTGCAGCACTGCACCAACTTGCAACGGCCGCAACGACCTCATGTGGACTCTATTTTGGGCGTTGAAGTACTCTTTGGAATCCTAATAAAGTCAATTTTCATATGGATCTAGACTCATATCGATATATTTCTTGAGGTGACTGCAATGATTAAATTACTAATGAGAGGTTATTCATCAAAGGTGCTGCGTCGCCTTATTTTGGCTCGATGGGCCTTGTATCAACTCGGGTCCAATAAGGACATGTCCTAGGGTTGGATCACGACACCAGGACCCCCCTGGTTGTCCTCCTAGGTATTAATAAGGATTAGAGCCATCGCAAATAGATTGGGTTTTGTTTTGTCGAAAGTTTAGCCATTGCTACTTCCTTGTAGACGCGTGTGTTGAGTAGACCATCCGTTCTACTCAATTCAGAGCCCCAACTTTGTGATTTTAGATTAGTTTTTATCTCCATATTTACAATTGAGTTGCTTGTTCTACTTGTTCTTGCATGTTCCTCAGTTGCTTGTAGGAATTACCCTAGTGGTTTGGTTGATTGTGCTCCATAAGATCGCAACGATCATTGGAGGTGGTGTATCGGTTGCTAAGGTGCAGCATCCTTGGATGGTTGTAGTCGGGCCGTGAATGTCATCTCCATCCCCAAATTGAGTTATCCCCGTTCTCTCATTGAAAGATCGGGAATCAACCCTAGCGGGTTCATATCAGTTGGTAATCAGAGTAGGGTTGATCGGTGAGAGACTTCTAGTTCTTTGCTTTTTTTAATCTCCTATAGTCCAGAAAAGACAAAAAAAATAGTAGATTAGTTTCTCTTAATCCTAAAAACCCTTTGAGCTTGATACTATTACTGCTTAGTTGGACTTATTGAATTAACGGTTGCATCGTCGTGTCAAGTTGCTGGTCTTAGCGTCTAGTCGTTTAGAGTTTTGAGTTCTAGTCACGTTTGTATCACTATCGTAGATTTGAGTTTATTTGTTTCTCTCCACAAATCAGAGTGGATTTCCAAATTCCTTTGTTTTGTTTACCACCATTACCCTAACCACATCCTTGGAGGTTTCATCCACATCCATACTTCCATCTACAAAAAGGAAATCCAACAAGTTCAAAATAGAATTGGATTCGGAGTCCTATTTTTTTCCTGAAAAGAAAAGAACCATATTTCCTTTGTCAGGTATCTGAATAGGGAGTTTAAATACAATCTAGAAACCTTAACTTGTGCTCTATCTAATGGATCTGACCTTGGTCCCAAATTCATTCTGAGCACTTTGCAATCGCCCTGGAGATTTGCACATGTGCTGGTTTTGCAAAACAGCCACTTGTTTGACTTTTCTACTGAATCACCCTTCCCAAGGAGACATTTAATTGCTGTAAGTAGCTTGTTATCTCTTGTTGCAAAATTTCAGCTTTGTGCTACTTGAAAGAAAAAAAATAGAAAAGAAAGATAGATAGAAAGAAAAGAAAGAAAGAAAAGAAAGAAAAGAAAGAAAAAAAGGAAGAAAGAAAAGAAAGCGAAAGAAGAAGAGAAGGGTTTTTCTTTTGTTGTTATTCATCTCCTTGTGATCCTTCTTTGCTGCACCTCAGTGACTTAGTTTGTATCCAGGCTCGCGTCTCTAGCACATACTAGCCTAGGACCAGCACAATAACGTTGTTAAGTGTTTGTTCAATTTGCTTGCAACTAACGTGGTTCTAGTATTTCCTTGCTTTAGCCCAAGTACAGCTCCACATATTTGACTACAGCTTGATAGGGGTTGTTGCTTCGGCACCAATATACTTTTTCTTCAACGGTTGCAGACTTGTTGGTTGCCGTCACCTCCTATTTGGCTTGGTAAGAACATGTAAGAACTTGAATGGACAAGTTTGAATGAAAATAATAATCTTCCACCACCTATTTTCTTTAGTTGGTAGGCAACTTCTTGTGAATTTTTCTGCTTTCCGCTAACAATGGCAGGCCTGACAACACACGTGGGAGCTGAGAGCCCTCACCTTGGGTGTTCACAACCTCGACAATATATGGGAGCATACCCACTGGAGGTACATGGTGATGTTCTAACTGAGGTCAGTAATACTCTACCTTCTTTTGAGGGAAATTTTGACCCTCGTGCATACATTAATTGGGAGCTTAAGGTAGATGCTGAATTTGATAATTATGACTTGTCTAAACATCAAATCATTTTAGCTGATGCAAGAGCTTTAA
The DNA here is from genome assembly GCF_000263155.2 of Setaria italica. Lineage (NCBI taxonomy): Eukaryota > Viridiplantae > Streptophyta > Magnoliopsida > Poales > Poaceae > Setaria > Setaria italica. The sequence continues at coordinate 25,432,729 of NC_028454.1, forward strand.
CGAAATACGCTTTGAGTAAATGGAAACATATTTGTAGGCACAACAAAGTTCCACCAACTTGGAAAGATTTTAAAATGCTTTTTCGAGATGAATATATTCCCTCATATTATATTGATCATTTGCTTAGCAAACTGGACAAACTAAAAAGGGATAGTAAGACTGTGAAAGAATACTACCATGATTTTAAGATTTGTATGATGTTTGGTGGATTAGATGAACGCGTGGAAGATGTTATGAGTAGGTTCATGAGAGGGCTCAATTCTGAAGTTCGAACCTCGTTGATTAGCAAATCATACATACATATTTGTCAATTGTTTTGTCTTGCTCTCAATGTTGAAAAGTAGATTCTATTATCTATGAATACTTGCAAGAATGATGACGGGTCCGTAGACCCGGGGTCCCCAACGGGACTGCCTTCCCACGACACTTAGCCCAACGAAGAGCACAACCACAATGTACACCTAGGTCGGCCCGTCTACGCGTTGCCAGGTCGAGGCCTCGATTCGGCCATTGGCCGATTCCTCCGACCAGGAAGCCTAGTCGGCACCCCGACCATAAGGAGCTGGTCGGGGGTGGGGCCACGGTCCGACCCCGGCTGGGCTCTTCCGACTGGGTTCTTCGATTGAGTTCTCCCGACTGAGTTCTCCCGACCGGGTCCTCCCGACTGGGGATGTGTCGTACCGCCTCTACCACTCCCCCCGATCGACTTGGTCGGGGCCAACTGGGACGACTGACCGGGGACGCCTACCCGATGTGGGCCCATGGAGCAGGTGGGACGGATAACGAGGAAGCGCTCGGGTTAGCCGTCCGTACGTAGAGCCGTACCGCGCCACGCCCTGCGCACGCCTTGCACAGTGCCATCGTAAACCTACTCGCTACGACGGAGCTGCTTGACGAGGAGAACAGGGACCGAGGACAGAGGCCATACCGCACCAGATAACGTGGGCCTCGACAAGACTAGGCAGCGCCCGTACACTCACTCTCTTATCCCCTCCGACTTGTAAGGCCGTTTCCATGTACTATAAAAGGGGATGGACCCTCCACTTATACACACTCGAACACTCTCAGACACAGACTCTAGGACACACCCACATACGCACTTCTTACGCTTTCGCATTCTCACACACTTAGCGCACGTCTGAGCTCCTACCACTCTCTTCCATTGAGATGAGAACAAGGCCAGGGCTTAGGCACCCCCTCTCATACTCCTCTCATTTGTACCCCCACTGTAAACTTTGAGCACCTGGGCTCAGGAATAAAGTCGACCGACTGACCCGAATTGGACGTAGGGCACATTGCCCGAACCAGTATACATCCTGTGTCATTGTGTCTATGGTTATCGCTCCTACCTAGTCATTTTGGACGACTTCTCGCATTTTTGTTGGATGTTTCCTCTAGTTCACAAGTCTGAAGTTGCCTCACACCTCACTAACTTCTGCGCCTATGCTCATACGCAGTTTAATCTTCCCGTTCGAAGCGTCCAAGTTGACAATGGGACCGAGTTTGTTAATAAGACTCTCACATCTTTTTTGACTTCTTGGGGTATCCACTTGCGCCTCTCGTGTCCCTATACTTCTCCCCAAAATGGGAAAGTCGAGCATGTCCTACGCACCCTCAATAACTTGACTCGCACCATGCTCATTCACGCCTCCATGGCCACCCCATACAGGGCTGAGGCGCTCGCCACTGCCACCTATCTTCTGAACCGGCACCCTTGCTCTGCCGTTCAGAATGACATTCCCTACTGCCTCCTCTATTTCTAGCCTCCCGAGTACTCTCACTTACATGTATTCAGTTGTCTTTGTTACCCTAACCTCTCAGCCACGACACACCACAAGCTTGCTCCTCGTTCCACAGCCTGTGTCTTCCTCGGTTATCCCTCCTCTCACAAGGGGTACTGCTGCCTTGACTTGTTCACTTGTCGAATCATCATCTCTCATCACCATGTTGTCTTCGACAAGTCCGTTTTCCCCTTCTCCTCCCAACCCACTCACCCGTCGCTACTCGACTTCCTCTTGTCCAGCCCCTCCGATGCTCTTGCTCCCACCTCGGTCGCCCCGTCCTCGGATGTCGAGCAACCGTAGCCCTCACCCGTTGTTTTGCCGGAACTCACTAACGACGACCTTGCCATCTTGGTCCGTGGACCGACTGTGTACCCCACTCCATCTACGGGCGGGACGCCACTCTCTCCTTCACCGGCGAGCGCCTGGCTCTAAGGCAATGACGCCTGAAGAAATCAACAAAGACATGATAGAGCTTGACATACTATAAGCAGCAGAAAACCTTGACAAGTATCAACAAGAAACAAGAAAGTGGAGGGATAAAAAAGTAGTCAAAAAAGAAATCAAGGTGGGAGACCTGGTTATCAAAAAGAGAAAAAACTTGGAGAACCTCGGGAAATTGCAAGAAAGTTGGGAAGGGCCATATGTTGTCACTCGAAGCAATAGGTCAGGATCCTTTTACCTCGCATACCAGCTTGGAGCAGAGTTGCCACACTCATGGAATGTGGACAACTTACGCAAATATTACCCTTAGTCGTCACACTTATCAAAGCCTTCAACTTGTGAATCTATAAACAATGTCGAGGGCACCAAATTTACTTTGTTATATTTACTTTTCCACAAACGGATTGTACTCTTTTCCTTGCTAGGGGGGCTCCACACTGGAGGCAACGTTTTTAATGAGCTGGATTCATGTAAACCCTTTACTTTCTAATGAAATACAATTCCCCCTATGTCTTGCGATTGTCAAGCCTCAAAGAGGCTATTAACTTGCGTTTCTACGCAAGATCTATAGTAAAGTAACAACAAGTTGCGGAACCTCGCATTTCTGTGTGATGAAAACTTGAGTTTCTACGCAAGATCCACAGTAAAAGCAACAATAAGTTTCAAAACCTCGCATTTCTGTGCGATGAAAGCTTGCATTTCGGTGCAAGATCCACAGTAAAGCAACAAAAAGTTGTGTAGCCTCGTTTATTTGTATATGACAAAAACTTGCGTTTCTGCGCAAGTATAAATCAAGAACAACAAGTTGAAACATTCGAACCTCACACTCTCACACGATGAAAAATTTCTATCTAACGACGCAGACCAAGGGTTTTTATAAAAAATCTACCTAACCTTAATGATTCATAAGCTTTACGGTCGAAGCAACCAAGAGTTGCAAGTTCGACCCAACTTTACGTTAGATTTTTAAGTCAACAAAACTCGAGAACAAGGTTTTGTCGACTTATCTCCAAAATATCCGAAAACTCAAAATTGTAACCTCACCTCTAATCAGAAAGGCACCAACCAACATCTCTCACGCAAAGGAATGAAGGAGGGGGGGAGGGTGACGTTTTTTTAACAAAAAAGCTCTTCATCCCTTTGCGTGAAAAATACACTAAGATAACAAGACAAATAACTTTTACTACAAATAAGCATTGTCAATATTTAGATACCTAAGCAAAACCCTCGCACAAAGGAATAGGGAGGGGGTGACTTTTTTCAAATAAGAAAAACAATGCTCATTCCTTTATGTTACGAGTTTTGTTACAAATCCGAAAAGAGATTTGATCGCTCAACAAAAATCTCGAGCACGAAACCTCACGGTCTTGAGAGCCAAGGAACTCGAAGCCTCAGAAAACAAGCCAGGCAACAAAGCACAGAACCAACCTCGAAGCAAAAGGATTCGTAAAGGATAGCGTATGAATCAAAAACAAGATGACAAGCACAAATAGTTAATAACATTAAGACAACTAAGGTTAAACAGCCATCATTTACACCAAAAGTTCACAACCAACAAATATTACAGACATCAAATGTTTCATGATCCTAAACTTCTAGCAATCAAATGTTTCATTTCCAGCCTCGAGCGTTATGCCTCGTGTTGCCCAAAGCCCCCAGCTTCACCTTCGTTCATCAAGCCCTCTCTCTTAGCCTGTCCAAAGAAGAACCAGTTAGAAAACAACTAGGAAAAATGCAAGATCAAGACAAGAAAAATAAGAACTCAAACCTTTGCAAGTCATTCTTGGGCAACTAGCCTCACATGATCACGCCCAGAAGCTGCACAGAGTTGTTTTAAGAAATTTTTCTTCACAATTCTAATATTTTTGGATATTTCTTGCTTGTCAAGCTTCGAGGATAAGGGAAACTAATAACTACGTGCTCCAAACTTTAGAAAGCTCGAACAGCCCTCATTCTCCAGCAACTTGAGCATGCCCTCAAAGCAAAAAGAGGCAGCATAGTCGCTAACTCCAGTTATAACCCCGGGCAAATACTCGAACTCCTGGTCCATCCAATCGAACATTTCCTTTGCACCCTTATCGGTGGGGAAAGGAAGAGGCTCAGCGCCAAACTCTGCTAAAGTCGCTTTATATCCATGTAAATCTGTGTAAATCTGCTCTTCAAAACTTGTTCCACTTCATCAATAAAAACTTCCTAGTTCTTGAGGCTCTTGCCAAGCGCATGAATAACTGTGTCTTTTTCGTCACAAGCTTTCTCTTTTTCAGCACAAGCTTTCTTCAAAGACGAGATAGTTGTTGAGTCCTTCTCAATGGTACTTCGCAGCTTTTCCAAAATGCCAAGATTATCTTGTGAATTTTTCTCTAAGTCTCCACCCTCTGAACGAGGTCGCTGCATGTTTCCACTAGCAAATCCTTATTCTTTTGCAAATCAGCATTGACTTCGGAAAGCAAAGTCTTGAGATCATTTAAAGCACTATTTTCCATTTTTTACCTCACAACTATAGCCTTGAGTTCTAGAAACTTATTGCTGCGGTTAAGTTTGTCTTTCTCCCTCTCCTGAAGCCTCTCAATAGCTACCTTGCCAGCAATTACAGCCTGAAAAGGAGAAACAACGAAAAGCAAATAAAAAAGAGAAACAACGAAAAGTAAATAAAAAACTGAGAAAAAGGTGCAAATTGATAAAACCACCAAAACCTCGTTAGTTGCAAAAATAATACCTTATATCCGTGGGTAGCTGTTATCCTGGCCAAGTGATCGGGATCAAAACACCGCAAAGACTTCTCATACTCTGTCAAAACGAAGAGCATTATATAAGCAAAGCAAGAAAACAAAGAACAAACAAGGCAAGAAACAATCAAAATACTAACTCTCAGGATCAAATGCGCTGCCTCGAGCATCATCTTCAACAGATAGCTTAGACGTTGTAGGGACCTAAGGAACTTTATCTTTTTCTTCTTTTTTTTATGCCCTCCTCAAGAACCTCATCTTTATCGGCCTCAGCCTTCCCCAAAGCTGCCTTTGCTATCTCATCTATAGCACGGAGTGAGTCCTTAGAACCCCACAATAGTGGTGGATTGTAAGGGTCATCATCCTTACTTGACCCGGGCACATGAATAGACAACAATTTTTCTTTGATTTCGGTGCCAAAATTCTGGTTGTAGCCAGCAACAGTCGGAGGCAAAGTCGAAACCTCGGGTAAAGGGTCTACTCTGAGAAGCAACGAGGGCTCGCTATACACCTCTCCAGCTGTGCCAATAGTATTTTGCAATTTCATCAAAAACTTAACAGAGGCACCGCTGGAATCAACAAGGCCTAACTTAGGCAAGAATTTGACAATATTTTTACCTGGCTCAGTAGGCACCGGATCAGGCTTGTCCATCTTGGCAGAAGTAGTAGCCTCAAGGTGTACCTCTTTTAGAGGACACTTTGCTTTAGCTTTAGGGTGCTGAGACGAGGCCAAGGACAAGTCCTCGTCCAAAAATCCTTCATTGTCCTCTTCATCTACAACACTGACAGTTCTAGCCCCAGTCTTTTTGCTGGCTTTCTTCAAGTTCAGCCCAGCAAGAGCTCCGGTAGTCCCGAGCTCTGGCTTCGTAGATTCTGGCCTAGCCTCGGGATTGTGCATTGCAGGAACAAAACTCTTGACAACCCCGGGCTTTCTGCAAAAAATGCTTAGCTGTTGATCAACAAAGGAGCCTTGACCGAGCAAACTTTTCTTTTTAAGAGCTTCGAGGTTAGAGTCTTGGACTTCTTGCCGACCTCGATCACAGGCATGGGGGCTGAGTCCTTAGCTTTCTTCTTTTTCCCTTCACCACCATTCCCATCGATCTCAACGGAGCCAGTCATGCCAACCTTGCACATCCGCTTGGAGGGCTTGCGAGGCTTGGCATGAGGATCGACCTCGATACCCATCTCTGAAAGAACACAGTTCACTCGGAGATCGTGCATAACAAACTTGCGAGCATACAAGAATTTGCTCTCATGACAGGGTCCAATAATATCCATGGCCCGCCTTTCAACCTTGTCCACAAAAATGCCTACGTTAACCCCCTCCGGAAAACTCAATCCAAATATAGGATAAGGGACTGGCCTAGGATACCACGGTATAGACTTCATCACGATTTCATTTGGTGCCCATCCACTAGAAAGGGGCCAAATGTCTTCCACCAAAAATTCCTCAACTAAATGTTGCCCAGCAATTGATGAGGAGGCAAGGACAAAAGCATCTTCGCATTCTCGAAAAGCTTTTGACCTTATGAATGAAGGAGCAGTTGTAACGTTCAAAGGAGACATCAAGGTAAAAAATGGATAAAACGGCTGGCCATAGCCAGAAGTCTCAGACATATCCATCATAATATAAAACCGATAGCTAAGCCACTCGTCGTCCCACCTATTCTTTTGTGCTGAAGAAACTCAAGCCTGGAAATTTTCCTGCTTTCATTCTTCCTTCGGGTCATGAACGTGCAACAGCCAAATTGCATTTCAAAAATGCTCTCTTCATCATCAAACTCGACCCTTTTCTTCTGTACATGAAGCTCAAACAACCCGCAAATCCATCAACATCGATCATACCTCCAAAAGTACGGTGAACCCAGTCAAATTTGGAAAGTGCCACGAAGGAGTTAGGGGTAAGCTGGTGAAGCTTGGCATTGTATCTCTCCAAGATCAGAGGCAATGTTTTGTCACAGGGAAACCGCATGCCAATGGTAAAGATGTCCCTAAATACCACAACCTTGCCAATTTTTGGTTTCGGCACAAGCTCATCACTAGGAGACCTATCAACACCCTCGGGAAAGTATCCCTTGCTGACACAGAAGTCAATAGTGTTCTGCGAAGCCAAGGATCGCCCGAAGCGCAGAGTTGGAGGGAAATCATCCTTGCCAGCCATTTGCTCTGATGGGTCAGCCTCTACGTTTGTAAGATCCTCCCCACTTTCAGTATCGGAAGAAACCAAAATTTCACCAGCCTCGCAAGACTCTTGTCCCTCAGCAGCGTCGTCACGCAACCTCGTTTGTTCCACTTGTTCTTTGGAAGACATCAACCTCGCTATTTGCATAATCCGAGCTAGCTAAAAAGAAAAAAGTAGAAAATAAAAATAAAAAATAAAACAAGAGGTAAGCAAGAATGAAAAATATAGATAAGATCAATACCTTCAAAGCTTTGAAGATCAAGGAAAACAACAGAGGAAGAACGAATCTTAAAGCACTAAGCAGGCAGTGCGCAAAGTAACAGCAAAATGCAAGGGTAGTCCTAAGCAACTTGCACCCCCCGCCTTTTATAGGCGTGCTAATGGGCGTGAACGGGCGTCTCAAACCTTGAACCGAAGCTGAAGGATCAACCAATCAAAAGTTGACATGTAAGGCGCAAAAAGTAACCATTGGCTCATCTCTCCTCCAACGGTCAAGGGTAACGTTTTTGGGTAGAGCGATCCTTTGTTGAGGGTTCGGCCTGCCGGAGTCGACGCTCGCCCACGAGGGGCTACTGTTGGGGATCGCCGAAAAACTACACAACCTCGAGCGCTTTCTGTAGGTAAAAACAACTTAACCTCATAAGTTCCAAGCCCAAAAACAAAACTCGTTAACCTTGCTAGTTCTGGATTGACAAACTAAACTCACCTAACCTCGCATCTTCTTTGCTACTTTGAGATTTCGATGCTAACAGCTATTGGCTGATAACTAAGCTACAATTGAACTTACCCTCGAGTGTTCGAAGCTAGTCTTGAACACCAGGCTTTCAACCCTGCTTTTTACTCAGGATCGGAACTAGACTAGGTGCCATGAGGTTGAGCATCTCTCTTAGACCAAGGATAAAGGCACGAGGTTAAAGGTTTCGTTCAATGCGGGGGTGATGATACGAAGCTGATTGATGTAGAGAAGAAGTCTTGAGGTCAAGAAGATGAAGGCATGAGAAGCGTGACTACATGAAGGCATGAGAAGCGTGACTACATGAGGGCGTGAGAAGCGTGACTACGTAGGAGAATTCAATTTGTACACGTTACCCCAATGACCTTTATGTACGGCATATTCTAGGAATGTAGTAGGTGAGAAAGGACATTTCTGGGATGTAAAGTGGCTCACAGGTCACTATAAAAGGGGAGCCCTACCCCGTTGTAAAGGGAGACTCATTGTTTTTTGAGAACTTACAAGTGTTTTTGCTTTCCTACACATCTGTTGGTGTCAAATCCCTTTGAGACCAACACACCTCTTTCCTCTCACCAAAAAAGGAAAAGAAACTCTAAATTTTCCTTTCCTTCTATGATAGATGGCACGAGGTGAAGATTGGGATAACTGGGACAATTGGGTTGATGAAGAAGGATGGACCCACAGACATTATATCTACAAGATTGGATTTACAAAATTCTTATGGGAAACCATACAAAGCCTAGGGTATACACCTTATCCTGAGTATAATGGAAAGGAATCCCAGAAAAATGGAATAAGTAGGTGTGATATGTAGCTAAGAATTCACGGTACCCAAGCTCACCCCAAATGGGCCCCTTGGGTAGAACAAGTAGAGGGGACTGAATACTCCGATTCCCTACAAGCCGTAGCATTACAAGCTTTAGTAAAAATGAGCACCAAATGTATCCAAGAATTAGAAGGGACCCCAGACAAATATTTCCTTATCCAGGATCCAACCCACCCTACCTGGTTAAAGAGAATGGAGTACCTAGAGTATCCCCAAAACTCCATCTTAGCCGCTATCATCCAATACAACACTACTCTATATAACCTCTATAAACAAAAAGAAATGGATTTCTAGATGAGCCGAAAGGAAGCCAAGGAAGCCAAGCATAGAGAGAGAAGCCTTAGGTGTAGATTGATGCGCACTAAAGACCAAGCAGCACAATCCGAGTGTCACGCAGATGAAACAACCATGAGAGAAATGACCACTACTATAGACAACCTCCATGCCACCGTGAACGACCTCAACCAATCCTTGCAGCAAATATATGAAGAAAATAAAGCCCTTTCTGCAGCTTTAGAACAAGCACAACCACAAGCACACACCAACCAAGTATATGCTGACCAAGCACATGCCATAGTGGCAGAAGATCACCAAGAAAACCCACTACTCCCCGAATTCCAAATGTATATTGATAGTGAATCGGGAGAAGAAGAGGAAGAAGAAGAAGAAGAATTTACAGAGGAAGAAGTTTCTGGATTGGATTCCACCACACCAATCCCCTCAGCCTATACCCCAAAGCCCGCAGAATCCACTACAGAAAACCCAATCAATAGGACACCTGATGATGACATAACCTCTAAACTACAAACCCTTGAGAAATCCTACCTAGTGATTGGAACCCGTGAGTGACTCTTAGAAATCTTTAATCGATATTGACTCACGGAGGAAGAGCTGAACCAAGCCCAGCTGTAACATCAAGGTCGCCCCTAGGATGAGAATGTAGCCTAAATAATAGAGTACGTGTGAGTATGTAAAAAGGGATAAATAAGGGCAAGGTGCCCAGAGTATATTCTGTAGAAGGAATATATTTTGTAAAATAACTTTTGAAGAATAAAAGTTATTTGGTATTCTGTTGCGGTTCTAATAAAATAGAATGAGTAAAAATATGCGGGAAACATCATAAAGGATTCCCTACCATCCTGAAACAATGTCTCGAAGATCTTGGTTTTGATCCACACCACACTCTATATTATGGTAGCATGTATGGACTTAACTAGGAAAAGGGCACCACCATGCTTACCCTAACCGTACCCGCAGCCCCTAAGAATCCAGAACACCAACCCACTTAAGTAATTGTAGTTGAAAACTCACTTTTCCTAGCCACTCAATCCGCATCCTGAAAAATGCTATGCTTGCTCCACGCAGAAAATCCAGAAAGATTCGCCCACTCCTCATACCGCCTACTACCCAGCTCCTTCCAAGGCCCTAGGGACAAATACCAAGTAGCAGAGGAGATGGAAGAAACCTCAGAAAACGAGAAAGATCCCTACCTTAGAATTATGTGACAATATGTCTTAGCCCAACATAAATACATCTTAGAATTAGAGGGTGAAAAAGGAGGGTATCACGTGGAGCTAGAAACTAGCAGCAAAATTTTGAAAGAACTTAGGGAGGACATAAGAAAATTGGAACTTAAACAAATTGTGTAAAGGGGACAAGCCAACACTTATGAGAAAATGTTAGAACAACAGAATAAGAGAGCACGAAAATACCTAGAAGAGAGAAACACCCTCGTAAGGAAACTTAGGAAGCCCAAAAGGAGTGTGCAAACTAGCAAGCCATATTTTATGAGAAAATAGAAGGGCTCCAGGAACAATTAGATGCCCAAATGGAAGGAAGTAGTAATAGAACCCAATACTAGAAAACCGAGCCCTAAGGCATAAGCTAGCAAGACAACAAGGCCATATGGCTGACACCTAGGTCCACCTCATCACCCTCACAAAGAAAATAATTTACCTTTATGATAAAATAGAACGAATCAAGAGAGGATGGTAGGAGTCTAATGATAAGAGAATACAAGAGTTAGAGCAACTCAATAGTAGGCTACCCCCAAAGCTTTGGAGGAAAATTTTACCAGGAACCTTTAAATTCTGGAGCTGACCCTAAACTTAGGAGCATGCGATAAGGACACCCATCCTACCCTGCCCCTCACCCATGAAGCAGAAACCGCAGCTCACATAGCCATCCGAATCTTCTCCGAGCGCAAAACCCCTGTTGAGAAGGAACATATTGTGCACACCATATACAAAGATCCTGAGGAGGATGAAAACATGGACGAGATGGAGGAAGTACAGGCAATAGTGGAAACATAAATTCTCCCTCCATACTAGAAGCATATGTATACAGGTGTAAATAGTATACGATATAACTAGAATTATTGTGTAGGATAAGTTCTTTTGTTTCTTGTAATATAGTTTGTATGGTAGTTTGCTTGTAAATTAGAAATTGGAAGTTGTCTAAACTGTAGATATACTTCCAATATGTAAGGTGTGTGATTTAATGCACATATAAGGAATAAATCTCCACGAGCCTCTTCTTTCTATACTATATACTCTTGAAATTCCATAACCCTAATAGCTACAAATAATAGGAACAAAATAATAAAGTTAAAAGTAAACTTTAGTGAACAAAGTTACAACTTCAATCCCATAGGATAAGAACATAAATCAGAAGGGAACTTCCCTTAAAAGAGAAACGATAAAACATATCATCATACCAACCCCTCAAAATAAAAGACACCTTAGGCAAGATAATATCCTACAAAAAGAAACACAGAAAATGCAACCCAAAATAAGGATATCAAGAAAAATATAATAATAATAATAATAATAAAAAACTATAAAAGAATAGGATCCAAACACGAATAGGAAAAACCTACATGCACCAAATATACCCAAACTATATAGAAGTCTTGAAGTAAATTAACAAGTAAAACAAGGAAAATGGGACCTAGAATTAGAAACTAGAAACTTAATTATAAGGAACCCCAAGAACTATATTAAGCAAAATACCATGAATTAAGAATGAATTTAATGATTAAAGAGAGGCAAGCAAGTTTCTTGATAAAAATATAGTTTAAACCCACCAAGAAAAGGACCAATTTAGCCATTAAAAAGACTTCCAAATAAGGGAAACATAACTAGCACTACATATTAAAAGAGAAATCACACCCCTAGACACTTAAGAAGAATCACCACACAAAATTCTCAACAAGAAGTAGTCACCCAAGTTCACCACCATAGATAAGCCTACCTCTCCAAACTAACCCAAAGGAGAAACGGTAAATTTAGATAAAGGAAACCCCGAATAACCAAAATATTCTAAGAGATTTGCCCTAAGAAAGCCTTAAGGTTTTATCCTTTCACCCCGACCAGGAATAATGAAAGGTAAGTTAGAAATCCTTAAGTGGGGTAGTAACCCAAATACAATAGAAACACCAGATCCCAAGAACTTAAGGATTAAAACAAAATAGGAAAAAGATATTCACCCACTAAACACCTAGGATCATCAAAATATACTTTAACTCTGAAAATAGTAAGAAATAAATATGGAAAGTTTGGGTACATCCCCATACTAAAGATAAGGGATAGAATCCGCGAAAGACTATAAATAAATAACCTCCTTATAAGCATAAAGAAAGATAAAAAAGAATGAGACGGGTTGAAAGAAAACCTTTCATAACAGAAAACTCCAAAAGAAATCTTAAAGTACAATAAGACCATAAAAGACTAAATTAGAGGTATAAAACACCTTAAGTGGGGTAGCACCCCATATATAGAAAAAAGGGGGAAAGAATAAACACAAAAAACATAAATTAACATAGTAAGCCCGGGAAGGAATATCCAAGAAATACAATAAGGTCATAAGAATAGAAAACCCCAATATAAGGAAGAACTTTTAAAGATAAGGTCAAAAACAAAGATTACCTAACAATAACAACTAAAAAAATAATCCATCTGGGTAAGAAGTCAGTGAAGAAACTTGAGGAACTTAAGGATAAAAAATATATATAGAACTAAGGTGACCAAACTCTACCCTCAAGACTAAGCAAATAAACAACATAGTATCACCCTCAAGGACCCAGGGCAAGATAAAACCCAGGAGACCCAAAATACATAAAGGCTAAGGAAAACATGAAACAAAAAAAAAGAGAGACGGAAAGTTCAACACACTAACAAAGGTAGCCACCTATAACCCTTAAAATAAAAAGGGAAATAAAAAATAAATCAAACCAAAGACACATAGGGGCAAAGAAAAGAAAAGTAAATAGGAAAAATTAAGAAAACCTAGAAGTTATGAAATAAATCATAAAGTTCGAAGAAATGAATAGCACCCCTACCCTTCCTTTTTAACCCTTGAACCTCGAGGATGAGATTCCCTTAAGTGGTTTAGATCTGTAACATCCCGAAATTTGACATATTTAAAAATGAGGACCTTTTAAAACTTTTCTGAAACAACTTGAGAATTAACCTTCTTTCCTTCTTAGTATTCCAAATTCTTTCATATATATTCACATTTATGCATAAACATCACAAGAATGTGCATTTGTGTCTCGCCCGGTTTTAAGGACAAAACCGAACACACCCTTTATGCATGCTCAGGATCAATTTTCATGCATAAAGTGACATCATCAGTGAATATCACAACATATATCATTACAAAGTGTTAATATTACAAAATGACTAGAGGGTCTAAATAGAAAATTACAGATTGTTATACTAATCACAGCGGAGGGCTCCATCTTCCACAGGAACATCGACCGGGGGCACGCCAACCTAGACACCAGAATCTTCAAGGTCCTCATGATCCTTCTTCTTCTTCTTGCACTGTATCTACCCTACTTAAGACTGTAGCAAGCGTAAGTGGACTTATTATGCCACTTAGCAAGTGGGAGGAAAAGATATGACATGAAGGCTTGAACAAGGAGAGGCTTTATTTGATGGACTGCGAAGCTCATATTTTAATTGGTCAAGTTTTAATTAAACCATTCAAGGCACAAGTCACCCACCTATCCTGATCCTAAGGTTAAAACATCTTGCAACTATAATTAGCTCCCAAACCACAGTTACCACCACGGTGGTCCACCCAAACCACCAACTAACCATGTGAGGGTCTAGGCCGCCCTTGACCGTGAGCACGACTATTACAATAGTTTTTTTAACACCTGCAAAGGTTGTACAACTTTACCCATGAGTCGTGAATCCCATCACGCTGAGGCAGCCAGACCTCTTACACACTTCCTAGGTATGTTGGCATGGGTTCACTACGAGGCCTTTACATAGGTTCACCAATGGCGCATTAACCTAACTCTGGGTTTGGGTACCCATCCTCGTGCCACAGACTATTGGGGGTCAAGCCACCCTCACTGGAACCAGCAGCTTAATGCAGGCTGCTGGATTTCCTAATTTACCCTACTTCATTGGCCAAGACCTTTGCCCATCCTATCCTTGTGGTTGTACTATAAGTTCGGGTGGTCGCTCCATAGACCGGTCCTTATAAAACTAGCTCAGGCAAGGCCAACAACAAACAATCACAAGCCACCATTCAAACCACTTGCCTAAGTCGCCTAGGGTTTCATGTTTCTAACGATAACCCATATTAACATGTTTCATATATCATTAGTCAAATTAAGATTATAAACCAACCCATGTTGAGCAAGCTAAGCATAAACTACCCACAAAAAGGTAGCCTCTAGGGGCTTCAAGGAATGATCAAACAAATCTTGTAAACAGCCTATATAGAATTCCCATCAAATTAGACTTCTAATGCAAGCAAAAGTAAATAACATGTGACAATTATGTGATAATAATCAACTGGTTGTAAAAGTATGATCAAGGAGCACTTGCCTTAAAATAGATTCAAGGTTCCCACTTGCTTCGATCCTCAATGCAAACAATTCAACTGAAACAACAATTAAGGCAACTAAGAACAATACATCAAGCAGTAAAATAGTTTTAGAAAAGCGTGTTACTATCTAACACTAACTAACTACGAACGCAAGAGCACAAGGATTGACTGAAATGGAGCTACGGTCGCAAAGGCACAACTATCAGGAGATTTACATTACAAGGAAAAGACAAGAACTATATGCTTTGTTTATTTTATTTAAGAAAGATAAATGTAAGGGGTATTTCAAAGAAATGCCCTATATTGGAATTAATTAAATTTAAATTTGAATCTAAAAACACGAGTTAAACCTAGTCATAATTTATTTGTAAAGGCTGCAAATAATTTATACCATTTAACCATTTACTTTCAGAAAAGAAACACTATTTGAGAGCAGCTACTCGAATTATACCACGTATCGTGTTGAGCTAAACATATTATAAATAAAACATATTTATGTTCAAATTAATCAAGTTAACTTTTATTAAGGAAAAGATGAAGGTTAAACCTATATTTGATTTTATTCAAATAAACATTGAATTGCCCATTAATCAAATTAAATTAAGTTTAATTTTAGAAATAAGTAACATGATGAATGTCGCTGCTAACACATAGAACTCATCGAGACGAACCTAATGCAACTTGAACGAACTTAAAGGGGCTAAGACGAAGAGATGGCGAGGGTTTAAAGGTGTAGGGGTGTTTACGAGATTATCTATCGACGCTAGGGGCTAGCTGGGGGTTTCCGCAAGACACTTTAAACAGTAACGGCGAATAGGTTAAAGGCGGGGGATAGACCTGCAAAATAGCCGGCTGGACTGGGTCTCAAGATGAGGGGTTTCTAGAGGGGGGTGTTCTGCGAGATGTTCAAGACACAAGGTTCAGGGTTGGGTTTAGAGTGTTCTTCAGGGGTTAAACTGCAAAGCAACAAGAACAGTGCCATGCATGGGACTCGTTCCTGTTCGGCCAGAACAGGCCGGTGGCCGTGGTTTTGGTGGCCGGCCAGCCTGGGCTCTAGCGAGCAGGGCTCATGCGCAAGGCAGGGAACAGAGAGAGGAGGCCGAGGGCGTTCCGTTTGTGGGCTCGCCGGACATGATCGGAAACGGCGGCGACGACGTCGTCTGGCGGCGGCGCTGTCGTGCATGGGTGAGAAGAGGACGGGAGGCGGCGCGTGGGTCGGGATGTGGCTCAGCTTGGCCATGCAAGCGAGGGCGACAGGCTGCGACGGCACTGCACGCACACAGGGACAGGCGGCGGCCCGGCGCGCGGGCATGCAGCGGTTGCGGCTGGGTGTTGCGGGTGGACGCAGCGCAGGGGCCGGATCGGGGGTGCGCAGCACAACGGCGACGGCGGCGCGAGGTTCTGCTCTTGCGATTGTGGTGCGCTCGCACCTCGGTTTAGGGGTGGGCGCCGGTGCAGGCGGCGGCACGAAGCACAGGGACGAGGTGCGAACGGCACGACAGGGCAGTTAGGGCCTGGCGCTGGTGTGGAGATGTGCGGGCAGGATGGGGGCATGCACGGCAGGAGGCGCGGGGTCGTGCTGTTGGAGAGCTTGGTGCCTGTGCACAGAGAGCGAGCGAGAGAGGAAACGAGGACAGGGCTCAGGGGTCCTCACCGACGGACGTGACGATGGGTGCTGCAGGTTCTCAACGAGATGGATCAACGGCGACGATGGCTTATGCAGCGGCCGAATGGCGACGACGAGACGTGCGCGGCTTCTTGCGTTGGGCGGCTCCATCATGGTGCGGCCACAGCAACGGAGGGGCACGAGGAGGTTCTCACCGAGGTGGACGACGGACGATGCGCCGATGACGGGGAGGCCGGGTGTATGAAGAGGATAATGCCGACGAGATCCTCATGTGCATACGAGGTGGGAGCTCCACGACTCATCTGCGGCAACGTAGCAGGATCGGGCTCGGCCACAGCAACAAAAAGAAAAGGACAGAGGAGGACGAGCTCACCAGGGAAGATAACTGGAGACGATGGCGACGGCACTCTGGTGCTCCAGACGGTGCGGCGCTGTGGTGAAACGGAGTCACGGCATGGTGGGCGATCCGTTTTGGATGAGACGTCGGAGGAGGGATGGATGTGGAGGGGTACAGCCATGGCAAAGGAAAAAGGGGGCAGGAGGAGGCCGGTGTTGGTTTTTCCATAGCAAGAGCAACTCCAAAAAGACGGCTAATCTTACCTCTAATATCTTCTTTAGCGAGAAAATAGAAAAAAAAAACTCCAACAATTCCCTCAAACCTCCCTCAATCTTTTCGCGACACAAAAAAAACAGCTGCCCACATCGTATATTTTCGCGTTCCGTTCCTCCCCTGATCACGATTCCCGCGCGTGAGCCCGCCTTTTTCCGTGCGTGCGAGCAGATATCCCTTCCCCGCGTGGTCTCTTCCCACGCACGCAACGGCGGCGGCGGGGCGAGCGGCAGGGTGAGGGGCGAGCGCTAGGCTAGGTGAGGGGCGGCGGCTGGGTGGACGGTGAGCGCCAGGCGGCGGTACGCTCCTCTCCTCCCCTGCGCAAGAGGCCGGGCAGCGGTACACTCCTCCTCCCCTGTGCAAGAGTCCGGGTTCCATGCGGCGGTGGCAAGCAGAAGAAGGTGCGTCTGTCTCTCTGACTTGCTCGTCTCTTCGTATAGTCAGCGTATAGTCAGGGTTGCTACCATCTATGGGGTTCTCATGGTGGATGCGCTTATTTGTTTTTGCAGAAGTGGAGCAAGGGAAAGCAAAAGGAGAAGGTGAACAACTCGGTGCTGTTCGACCAGTCCACCTATGACAAGCTGTTCTCCGAGGCGCCCAAGTACAAGCAGATCACCCCCTCCGCCCAAGTACAAGCAGATCACCCCCTCCGTCCTCTCCGAGCGTCTCAGGGTAAACCCCTCCTTCCAGATCCCGAGGACCAAGTGGTAGATGAGTAGTGGGTAACTGTAGAACGAATCGTATTTGATGCCTGCAGCTCCTTGGCTCATCTGATGGCCAATTGCATAGCAGCAATGGCTTAATGTGCCAGTCTCTTATGGGTGTTCTGTGAATTTTCAATGCCGTGAACGATATCATAATCACTAAGCTTGACAGTTATGAACAAGTCATAGGTGGTGCCTGTAGATATCTAGCGTATATCAGATTTTCAATAGCTGAGGTTTTCCTCACATGCTGCATTGATCTAAAGTTGCTGTATGAACCCATATGCGAATTAGATTATTTTTGCGGTAATGCTTGTCTTGTTTCAGTATCTTGGTGATCTTTGCATACTGCCTTTTTTTTGTCATGCACTGCTCATTAGGTTTTGCTTCTGTGGAATTAGATGTCTGCTGTTTTTACAAATGCTAGTTTATGCATCTGTGTTCTTGCTGGGTATACTAGGTGTCACAGAGGACGTTTACCATAAACGCGATCTAGAAGTTGTTGCCGTAACATTGTGTATTGTTTTTTTATCTTGATAGATGTATCCCTTTTGTTTCCTTTTAAAATGCCAGCTCTCGTATATAATCTAAAGGTGATTCCTTCCTGTGCAGATGCAGGCACCACGGTCAACCGCTCCTGTCCGGCAGGACCAAGTAAGGCGTGGTGGAGGAATGCTTCAACGGTGCGTGGTACTCGTCGGCGGCTAGCACCCTCAATGGCCCGGCGGCGACCACATGCCTCAGTGGACCGGCGGCGGCACAAATTTGCAGAGGTGCAGCGTCAATGACCTCGACCTGCCTGGTGGTCCTCCGATGGCAGCCCTTGCCAGCGACGATTTGGATTCCGTCGACCCCTCTGCTGCCTTCGTAGCGGCCAACGGCAACTCATTTAGGAATGGTATGAATCATAAGCCCTTCGTTTCAATTCTCTGTGATATTATGATATCTAATTACTAGTTAACATATCTGATGAGAGCGTAACCAAGCTGTGCAACAATGTCAATTTCAGTACTAGGGAACATAGACATTGTCAATTTCAGTACCCAGTTTTATTTACCAATTCTGTTGGATAATGTCTCACAACTTTTATAGCTGTTTGTTGTCTGGCATATTTCTTCTCTGTTGATGGGTTATTTGGCATTACTCCTGAACTCTCTGACCTTGCACACAGAATATGAGAGTTATGTCCCCTTTTAGATGGGTTGCGTGACAAACAATATGCACTGCTGTGAGCTGAAGAAACTTTGTCAACAGCTGACATGCATGGAGAATTTCTAGAACTTTCATTGTTATCTGCACCAAGAGCTTGCTTGTTGGATTGCACCAGTTCACTCTCCAACTCAGTATGCTGGTCATGAGTATTAAGATAAAATTTTTCACAAACAGCAGTGTCATGAACTTTGGCGGCATTACTTGAACTTGTAAGCCTTGAGCAATCTACAGATTCTGCCTTCCCAGTAAACTGAGAATATTCTGCAGAGACCTCTCAGTAAAGCTTGGTGTTTTATTTCATTTGTTCTCCGTATCTGTTCATTGAGCTTTGATAGAAAACTTATTTGCATGAAAGCTTGGTGTTTTATTTTCTTTGTTCTCCATATTTGCAGGAAATGGATATTTTTCGAACATGATGATGGATGAAACCAATCTAGGGGATTCTAATAATTATAGCAACACATATGATGACCAACAGTCACAGGCAATTGAAGTTGGTCCAGCAGCCCCCTCCGCAAGGCCAAACCATAAGAGATCAAAGAATTTCCGTGACCACGAAGATGAGGTTTTGGTTTCAACGTGGCTGAATGTAAGCTTGGATCCGGTCGTAGGCAAAGATCAAAAAGGTGGCAAGTATTGGTCTCGTATCTATGAGTACTTCCATGGACACAAGACATGCTCTTCAAAGCGTACCATAAATTCTCTCATGCATCGGTGGGAGACCATACAAAAATGTGTGAACAAGTTTTGTGGCTGTCTAGTACGGATTGAGTTAAGATGTCAGAATGGTACTACAATGAAAGGCAAGGTACTTACTCATTATGCAATACCACGATTTGTTTGGACTATCTTATTTTTATATATCATATATGAATATCCTTCGGATGTTGGTGTAGGTTGCAGAGGCATGTGCTTTGTACAAGTCTGAAGATGAACATCAGAAATCATTCCAGTTCATGCATTGCTGGAATAAGCTGAGAACACAACCAAACTAGCTTTCTAAAATTGATGAATTGGCTGCTGGTAAAACATCTAACAAGAAGCAGAAGACAAGCTCAACTGCTGACCCGAGTGCAAGTTTACCAAGTGAAATAGGACAAGGTGAGTTTCAAGGCCCAGAGGATAATGCATTGACAAGGCCAATTGGTAAGAAGAAGGCAAAAGTAGCACTGCTGCAAGAGAAGAAAAAAGTGTGATAGCAACCTTAGAAAATATGTGGGCATAGAAAATAGAAATTGATGGGGGAGAAAGAGCTAAGAAAAGAGGAGAGGTTCAACAAAGAATTTTCTCTTGAACAGGATCGAGTTGCTCTTGAATAGGATCGAGCTGCAAATGAAGAACTACTTCTTGAAGTGAGGAGCTAGGAGGTCCAGTTGCAAAAAGGAGGGATGAAGAGAGGATTATGACCATGGACCTTACTGCCATGCTAGATGAACAAAAGAAATACTACATGTCCTTGCGGGCTGAGATCATGAGACGACTATCTATGCCTAATACTTAATTACTATCATGTTTGTGTTCTGTTGATTTTAGGAACTATTCTGCAATTTCAAACTTGTTTTATTTTCTTTGTCTATCTACCTGTCACTTTAAACCTATCAAGATCAATAATCCATGCTTTGAGTTTCATTTTCCTACTGTTTCGGTTCCTCTTCCTGTTGATTTGCTTGAGCTATATGTCAATTAGACAGGTGAGTTGTTTAAAGTGACATCATATTTGTATGGGGACTTGGACGTTAAGGTGCAGTAAGATTTCCACTTTAGTGTTATGAAAGGATAGAAGATGACAATTTCTTGGGTAGATTCTCAGATCAGTCTTTACAAAATTAATCTGCAAATCTAGGATTCTGGGTGCCTTCTGCATCACATGGTGATTTTGCTGGATTTGTAAACTGCTGAGATAAGTTGCTCACATTTGTTGGTAAATTGTAGTTAGTACTTAGCACATTCCCAAGCCCCATAACCAAGGTTCTACCACTAAACCATCCCCTAACCCATGAACCTACACCTAGAAAATCACTTGAAATATAGGAGAAATCACATGAAAAGTAGGGAATCACAAGAAATTGAGGAAAGGCCATCTTAGTCCTATCCCATAGCTCAACCCCCTTCAGAACCCTTCTTAAATCCCTTATGTTGAGCTTTGGATTACTTTGATTGGTGATTGATTGCATGTTTATTTCTTTTGTTTATATAGTAACTTAAGCTCTCTCCGGAAGGATCATATTCCACCTCGGAGATAAACTTCTGTTTAAGGACTCGGGTTCTCCACTCAACAAGCAAGGCATGTCTTAACACCAACCCCTTGATCATGCTTTTATCCTCTATTTTGAATACTAAAATTTACCCAAATAATAATATGATTGCTTGTTTTGTCAGGTCTTCTAGGGAGCTAACTTTCGTTTTTTCCACTACGCATTGATTGCTGCTTGATTAGTCCTTAAGATGACACCATCATAACCCTTTCTATTTTCTCCCTTCTTACTTTGATAATCATTCCGATTAACGCTGGTGCCGGATTGTGGTCTAGGAAATGGCACTGTATTGCTTAAGTGGGGACGCCCGAGGGGCAGTCCCCACAACAAATAGGCTCCCAGCCCCCGAGCGCGAGGACTGGTGGAGCCACGGAGGTACGCCAACTTGAAATAGGCACCCAACCCCTAAGTGCGAGGATTGGTGGAGCCACGGAGGCACGCCAACTTGAGATAGGCACCCAGCCTCCAAGCGCGAGGATTGGTGGAGCCACGGAGGCACGCCGACTTGAAATAGACGCTTAGCCCCCGAGCGCGAGGACTGGTGGATCCACGGAGGCACGCCAACCTCAAATAAGCCCAGGCCCAGAATGCGAGGACTGGTGGAGCGATAGAGGCACACCAACCTGAAATAAGTGTTGAGCCCCCGAGCACGAGGACTGGTGGAGCCACAGAAGCACACCGACCTAAAATAAGCGCCCAACACTTGAGCACAAGGACTAGTGGAGCCAAGGAGCTGGGCACACCAACCGGAGTTAGGCACCTAGCCCCTGAGCACAAGGACTGGTGGAGCCACACAGGTACGCCGTGAAGTGGATCTGGACAGAAAAGCCACAAATTCCGTCGGTTGGTGGTTTGTCAGGAGCGTGGTAGGGGGCAAGTATGACAGAAAACCCGCGGTTTCCGTCAGCCATTGACGCCCGTCTTGTTGATGCACCGATGTCGCTAGGTTTTCACTATCCACACCTTCAAAAACCGAAGGGGCATGGTTTCTTTTTCATTTTGACTCCTCTCGTCCCCCAAACACCGCCGCCGCATCCACAAGCCGGATCCCACGCCTGCTCACCCGCAAGCCTTAGCCCTCGCCGTCACGCCTCAATTTTGCATCGTATGCACACCAAGAGGCCCGCCTACATCCGATCTGCATCTCGGACTAGAGACCAAAGAGGTGACCAGTGAACAAGCACCAGACTCATCCACCTACTAGGTCAAATCCATCATGATGGAGGAGAAGATCCAGGCTCTCATCGACTGCGGCCTTCTTGGTCCCAAGGCACTTCTTGAGTAGAAGGCGACCGCGGGCTAGGAGTTCCCCTCTGAGTATAGGACCGAGGCCATCGTCTTCGTGGCTTCCTTCGAGCAGGGATTTGGAATCCCAACTGGAGACTTCTTCCGCGGGCTCCTCAACTACCACAAGATTGAGTTGGTACATCTTAATCCTAACTCAATCTTGGAAATTGCCGTGTTTATCCATTTTTGTGATGCTTTTCTTGGAATTCCTCCACACTTCAACCTCTAGAGGTACTTGTACCAACTGAAGGTGGTGACAACAAAGGGAAAGACAAGGGTGATTGGCGGTTATGGGTTTTCGCTATGTCCCATGAATTGTCTAGAGTATTTGGATCTAAAACTGAAGGATTCAAATAAAGGATGGCACAAAGAGTGGTTCATTGTTGCCAATCAGAAGCCCGAGCTGCCGCCCAGGACCGGATTTGCAGAGGTGACAAAGCCAGAGTGGTCAAACCAGCCAAGGTCCATGGAGCAAGTCTAGGTGGATCAATTGCTGAAAGAGATTGCCGACCTGAAAAAGCGTGGCCTCATGGTTGCGGCTGTGAGTATCAGTTTCAGCCAGAGGTTGACGCAGCCTATTAAGGATAGGGTTCATCCAGGCTAAGAGTTCTTCGGGCCACTAGATCCAAGTCGGGAGCAGCACCGTAAGGTCACCTGGGATGAAGTTAATGTTTGGGTGTCTGAGTTCTTATGTGGTGTCATCAAGGACAAGCGTTGTCCCAAGGCCTACTCCCTCAAGAGGCCAGCCGACCTGGTAAGACTTTGATTGCATCGATTGACTTGTGTATCTTGTTGTTCATTGTGTTTTATCACTCTATTATGTTCTTCAATAAAAGTCGAGAGTTCAAGTTCTAATATCCAGCACCACGGCCCGGGGGCAACAACGATTAACGGGCCAAGATCCACCTGACCACCGAGGGCGACCAACTGCCCATTGCACTCAACTGGGAGTCAGACTCTTCCATTGACGTCTCTGACGAGGATGTGCCAGACCAAGGCGGCAAGGGCAAAAATGAAGGCAATGCTCCTGTTGGGTGACAGACGCGCCAGGCTGTGCGCAAAATGTCAGAATCCAGGGCACCTGAGCCAGATAAGAAGAAGAGAAGGAAGTGGGGGCCATGAAGCCCAAAGAATCATCTGTGATGACTGCTTCGCCTGTAGAGACCTCGTCTAGGGTCTTATGCGACGACTCTGGGTCGCCCAATCTGGCCGAGAAGAAGAAGGATGACCTTATTGAGGCAATCGCCGCCGATGCGGAAAACCTCAAAGAGAGACTGAAGATGGAGATCCGTAGGGGAAAGTAGAAGGAGCCCACTGTGCCGCTGCTGGCACCACTTCATCTGAAGTTCCAAGTTAAGAAGAGTACCATGTAAGTGTAATCTTGATGATGCTTGTTGCTGGAAGTTTGTTCTTAGACTGCTTTGCTTGTTCCTCTTGTCATGCCGACCGAGCAGGAAGGCCATGGAATATGATGAGCCTACTTCACCTCGGGTTGCCATGCCAAGCTGGGTTGGTGGGTCCGGTGATGCTCACTCTCCAACCCAATGCAATTCGCCCCTAGTTGAAGGAGATGCTCAAGTGAGCCGGCTAGGGGAGAAGGTCGTATGGGATCTAACTCCACCGCCAAACGTGGATGAGAGTGTCAGGGCTATTGTTGGTGCCAAGGTGGTGGAGGTAGATGCTACTGGCGTCGGGACTGGCACTCGGGCGGATGAAGGGCTTGGGGATGACCTGTTGCTAGACCAAGCGGCCGAAGACTTCGACATCAAGGTGCTCGAGGCAGGGAAATCCTTCTATGCTGGACTTTGGTAGCACTTGACTTGCTGAGGGCATCCAGGAAGACAAAAGGGAGTTTGCCAAGCTGAATAAAGCGTCGTCGACGATTATGACATGTTTATATGTAAGTGTGCTGACCTCCTTTGTTGTTGTTCTCTACTGCTAAATATTGGCTTGTAAATTTTGAGGTGGGTCTATGTAGAATCTGGTAGCACATGTGCAGAAGAGGGCAGACGCAATACACCATGCCGAGGAGTACCGCCTTAAAGCTGGGCGCCTAGAGGCCAAGCTGAGAAGGCCAAGGAGGACGCCACGAAGCAGCTCAGGCAAAAGGATCAGGAAATCGTAGAGCAGAAGCATGTCACTAAAGAGGTCCAGGGCAGCCTTGACGCCTTATTGAAAGGTATCAGATTCGCTACTTGCAGATCTAGCTCAAGCATGGGGTGGAGAACCCTTATTCCTGTATCCTGTTGCTTTGCAGATGCCCAGAAGAAGGAGTAGCTCAAGAAAGACCTCAAGGAATGCGAGGCTACCAATGCTCGACTACAGCAAGATCATGATGTTGCCATGCACTGTGAGTATGCTGTGTCATAGAAACTCACCTATGAAGCCAGCTTGAGCAAGGACATGGACCGGTGCTTGATCGTGGCCATGCATAGTCTGTAGCATGATCAGTTGGTGATTGTAGGGTTGGAGGTGGAGCTGGAGGACCTGCGGTTAGCCTTCGGCTATGTGATGGACATGATCCAACCTGATGCCAACCCGACCAAGCAAATGCCGTTGCTGGATCATCTAAAGAGCATTCTTGGTCGGTTGAAGGACCTGATGAAGGAGGCAGCTATCAAATGCGCCAAGAATGTCTTGGCGCTCCTAAAGACACACTTTCCGCTGAGTGGGGGAAGCCCCCAAGCATAAGAGTGAGGGTTATGGTCTGTCGATCAGGTAGGACAACCCCCGAGCGTGAGGAGGAGCTTGGGTAAGAGAAAGCAAGAAGGTAGTAGCTACGCAGGAAACCTCTAGGGCTTTATTGATTCAATGAAATAAAGTTTAAAAAGTACATAGCTTTTATTTCCTAAGGGTAGAAGCATCACATGTGCTGGATGTTCCATGGGTTGGGTACGCTTGAGCCGTCCGCCCATGGCAGCCGGTATGTACCCGGCTGGATGACTTCTTTGACGATGAAGGGGCCCTCTTAGGGGGTCGACAGCTTGTGCATGTCTTTGGTGGACTAGATCCGACAGAGCACCAAGTTGTCGATGTTGAATGAGTGCTCCTAGATGTTCCTGTCATGGTAGCATTGAATCTCCTGCTCATGCCTCGCGTGCTAGATGAGTGCCATCATGCGGTGTTCCTATAGGCTGTCAATGTCCACCTACCGGATTTTCTCAGCTTCACCCTCCTCGTAGTACTGGATTCGTGGAGCTCCGAAAGTGACATCAGTTGGTAGCATGACCTCTGAGCCATAGACTAGGAAGAAAGGAGTATAGCTGGTGGCTCGGCTTTTTTGCATCCAAAGACTCCATATTATGTGGGGACACTCACGAAGCGATTTGGTGGTGTATTTGGAGGCGTTGTCGAAGATGCGTGATTTTAGGGACTGGAGAACCATCCCACTGGCAGGTTCGACTTGCCCATTACAGCGCGGGTGTGCTACTGAAGAGTAGTATACATCAATTAGGTTGTCTAGGCAGAAGTCCCAGAAGTCAAACCTTGTGAATTTCTTGCCCAGGTCGGTGATGATCCTGTTTGGAACCTTGAAGGGATGGGTGATCTCCTCGATGAACTGAGCGGCTTTGTCTAACTCTACACTAGTTATAGCATTCACCTTGATCCACTTGGTAAACCTGTCAATGACCACAAAGATGTGGGTGTATCTGCCCAAAGCGGTTTTGTACGGGCTGACCATGTCGAGGCCCCAGCATGCGAAAGGCCAAGATGGTGGTATGGTGCGAAGAGTTTGCGTAGGGAGGTGCTGTTATTTGGAGAAGAATTGACACCCTTTGCACTTCTAGATGAGCTCTTTTGCATCGACGATGGTTGAGGGCCAAGCTCGAATGGAATGCTTTTCCGACAAAGTTAGCTGAGGTGGCATGGCTTCCGCACGAACCTGAGTGGATTTCATGGAGGAGCTTGAGGCGTTGTGGAGGATGCACTTCATTAAGATGCTGGTAGATGCGACCTTCCTAAACAGCTCCTTACCATCGACGACGTAGTTGGCACTACGCCGTGCTCGCTTCTCATGCTTAGCTTTATCCTCCAGCGCCTTGTTGTCGGTGATGAAGGCAATGAAAGGTGTGTGCCAATCTTCCTCCGCCTCAATCATCATGACATCGGTATTTGCTGGATCAGCTTTGGCTGACCGCACCCTCTTCAGCCTGGCTCGGGTCCAGGATTTTGATGGATGGTTTTCTTAGATCCTGAATGAAGACGTCGACTGGAACTTGTGCCCGCTTGGAGCCGAGCTTAGACAGGACATCGGCGGCGATGTTGTGCTCCATAGGGACGTGGTGAAACTCGAGGCCATAGAAGTGAGCCTCAAGTTTGTGAACCTTTGCGCAGTAGGCATCCATGGTTGACTTGCTCTATTACGACCTTGGAATCATCGTAGGCCAAGATGCACTTTATTCCTAGGGAAGCAGCGATGTGGAGTCCGCGGATGAGAGCTTCGTACTCAGCCCCATTGTTGGTGGCCTTGTAATGGATCTGGAGGACATACTTGAGCTGCTCGCGTTTTGGAGATATAAAGAGGACCCCTACGCCGGCTCCTTCAAGGTTGTGAGCACCGTCAAAGTACATCATCCAGTGCTCCGACCTCTCCAGGGAGGGCGGCTCTTGGATCTTAGTACATTCAACGATGAAGTCAGCCATGATCTGGGACTTGATCACATGTCATGGGCAAAATTCGATGTCGAACTCCCCAAGCTCCACAGACCATTTGACGACTCGGCCGTGGATGTCTCGGTTGTGTAGGATTTTGCCTTTTGTAGAATTTCACTGAGTGGATAGGAGGAGACCACTCGGATCTTGTGCACTTGGAAGTAGTGGCGCAGTTTACAAGAGGTAATCAAGACTGCATAGAGGAGCTTCTGGACCTGCACGTAACGGACCTTCGAATTGCTTAGGACTTCACTTACATAGTAAATTGGCCTTTGCACCATGTGGGTGTGGCCGAGTTCTTCGCTTGCCATGACTAGTATCGTGCTTACGACATGGTGGTCGCAGAGATGTACAGCTGCAACATTTCTTGGTCAGTCGGGGGTGTTAAGACGGGAGGAGTGGAGAGGAATATTTTGAGCTCTTCGAGGGCCTTGCGGGCCTTGTCGTTCCACTCAAACTTGTCTGCCTTCTTGAGCATTTTAAAGAAGGGGAGCCCCTTTTCTCTGAGTTTGCTAATGAACCGGCTCAAGACCGCCATCATGCTTGTTAGCTTCATGATGTTCCTCTTTTCACCAGGTTGCACCATGTTTCTGATCGCGTTGACTTTGATAGGACTGGCTTTGATGCTGTGTTGGCTGATGATAAAGCCCAGGAGCTTTCTGAATGAGAGACCAAAGGCGCACTTGCCTGGGTTGAGTTTCCATTGATACCTCCAGAGGTTGTCAAAGGTTTGGGCTAGGTCAGCGATGAAGTGTTCTTCATCTTTGGTCTTGACAACCACATCGTTGACGTAGGCTTCTACATTCTTGCCGAGCTGCTTCTTGAGGCAACTCTGGATTGCCTTCTAGTACGTAGCACCGGCATTTTTCAACCCAAAGGTCATGGTATTGTAGAAGTAGATGCCGTAGGGTGTTATGAACGTGATCGTATCTTAGTCGGCGGGGTTGAGGGCAACATGGTGATAGCCTGAGTAGCAGTCGAGGAAGCATAGGAGGACGCAGCCGGCCGTGGAGTCCACGACCTGGTCGATGAGAGGAAGAGGGAAGAAGTCCTTAGGGCAGTGCCTGTTGAGATCGGTGTAATCGATACACATGCTCGATTCACCGGTTTTCTTTTTTACAAGAACTGAGTTTGCTAACCAGTCGGGGTGCTTACATTCACGGATGAAACCGGCGGCTAAAACCTTATTTATTTCTATCCTAATGGCCTCCTTGCGATCTTGAGCGAAATGGCGAAACTTTTGCTTCACCGGCCTTGCAGTCTTGCTTAGTTCCAAGGAGTGCTCAGCCAGCTCCCGCGAGACACTGGGCATATCGGATGGTTTCCATGTGAATATGTCCAAGTTATCCCCGAGGAAGCTGGTGAGCGTGTCTTCCTATTTGGGGGAGAGGTCAGCCCCGATGAGGGCCATCTTAGAGGGGTCTTCCAGGCTGAGGCTGATCTTCTTGACTTGCTGGTCGGGTTGCAGTGCCAGGGGCATCGGTTTTGTTTCTGGGATCTTAAGCTGGTTCTGGTCGACATTCTTGGACTCGACGAGCATCATGGTGGCATTGGCCGAGTACTCCAGGGTCTCGATGAGCTGTATGGCTTCTGTGCCACAATTGTAGGATGTCTCGATGTCGCTGAAAATGGAGAGAATGCCTTTGGGAGCTGGCATCCTCAAGACAAGGTAGGTGTGGTTGGGTATCACCATGAACCTTGCCAGCATGGGCCTACCAAAGATGGAATTATAGGATGTCTTGAAGTTGGCGACCTCAAAGGTGAGGTGCTCTGTGCGGTAGTTGTCTAGCGTGCTGAATGTGACGGGCAGGACAACTCTTTCGATAGGATAAGATCCTTTGCCGGGTACAATACCGTAGAATGGGTCTTCACAGGGAAGAAGCCGATCAAAGTTGGAAGTCCATACGCTTCAGGGTCTCGGTGAAGATGATGTTGAGGCCATTGCCACCATCGATCAACTCCTTGGAGAGGACTCTATCTATCACGGGGCATACCACAAGTGGGTAGGACTCGGGATCCACGATGTGAACCCAATGATCTTTCCTAGAGAAGGTTATGAGCATCTCCGACCGGCACAGGTACTGGACTGGTGCAATGGAGATGAAGTGCACCTCTCTCTTCTGCAGCTTTTGCTTGCGCATACTGCAAAATGCCTGGGGCCATCAATGATGATGCTGACCTCCCACTCAACGCGCTGGAACTCACCGTTGTCATTTCCCGTGCCTTGGTTTGCATCGAAGTTATGCTGCTCATGGCGTTCTTCTCTGTGATGGTCATCGCGGCGACCATTGTCGCATCGGCGATCGTCCCTGCGACGATCGTCGTTGCGCCCGTCCATGCAAAAGTCGTTGCATCGAGGCCTCTTGTACTCGACTGGAGCACTGAGCTCTTTCTTCAGGATATGGCAATCACAGAGATTGTGTCGTGCGTCCTTGTGGAAGGGATAGGGAGTGTTGAGTGTGTCATCAAACTCTTCCTTGAGGAAGGTTGACTGCCTTTCTAGATCTAATCTGGCAGCTAGGACCTCAGGGGCCCTCTTTCGAAGTCAGTAAGGTTCTAGCCGATGTTGGCGCTGGTTCTCTTGATGGGTTAGCTGTTCATCGTCGTCGTTGCGGCGGTTCTTGTCATCTTGAAACTCGATGTGCTTGGCTTCATCTATGTCAGCGTGTAGGTTGACGATCTGCATCATGTGTCCAACCGTCTTTGGGTCGACCTGGAACATGGTGCGGAACATCGACCGATACTTGAGGCCGGTGCGGAAGAAAAAGATTACGTCGCGATCTTTAACGCCGGCCAGCCTGTTGCGGTTGTCGAAGAAGCGGTTGATGTACTCATGAAGATATTCATTCTTCTGCTGGCAAACTTGGCTGAGGTCTTGCATGCTTCCTAGCCAGGCATACGTAGCCTGGTAATTCTGGGTGAAGGCTCTGGCAAGCTGTCCTCATGTGTCGATGCAGCCTTGGGGGAGGCCTTCTAGGCACAAGAGAGTTGTGTTCCCCATCACCATCGGGAAGTACACGGCCATCTGGTTGTAGGTGCTGTGTGTAGCCTTGACCGTGGTGTAGTATGTCTTCAGCCAAATCTTCGAGTTGGAGCGACCATCGTACTTCTCGTTGATGACTGGCTTGAAGGTAGGTGGCCACTGGACGGCCCTGAGGCGAGGGGTGAACGCTGCGAGCCCGTCGATGTCCATGTCGTTGTCCTCCATTTGATGGTACTGCACCGGCAGGGCCCTAGGGTGTACGTTGTTGTTACGTTGGAGTGGGTTGGGCACATTGCTAGGGGTGTCGTAGCGGTGATCGTACTTGTTGCGACAATGCAGCTCTTGGTCGTCCCGGCGATTCCGGGCCTCCTGCTCAGTGTTGCAATTGAGTAGTGGGTCACGGAGACCTGGGGCACCGAAATCATGATCGTACTAAGCCTGGCGTCATAGTTCTTGTAACAACTCTAGGTTAACTAAACCTTGTTTAAGCCTAGGTGAAACTTTTAGCAGCAAATTAATCGAGTCAAAGGTCAACTTTGGCCCCTAAAAGCTAAAAAAGTGTTTAAGCCATAATTTAAATTTTTATATAAGAATCTGAATTTTATCCAACTAAGAGTTGTTAAACTCATCTTTTTTAACAACTTTTATTATAAGTATTTTGTTTTAAATTGAGCAGAAGAGATCCAAAAACTCAGATTAAAATCAGTGGCTTTTTCAAATCACTCAAAATCCTAAGTGCTGAAAGGCATGAAAATCCGCAACTTTGAAGCCCTGTTTCTCACGATTTCTAATATGAACTCAAGTCAAGCCTTACATAAAAATTTTATTTCTACAAGCCCTTAACAACTTTGCTTATTGGAGTTAGGCCAAAACCTGCACAAAATCTTTTCAAAAATGAAATCAAATTGAGCTAAAACGGTCAACTCTGCCAAATCTAAATTTTCACTAAGTCTGAATTTTTTGCCCGTTCTAGTAAAGTTGGGAGATTTCTAAGTTCAAAATCAAATTGTTTTTGACCAAACACCCTTTGTAACTTTTGAACCTGGAGGTTAGCTCTACAAGTCGTAGAAAGGTAAATTCTCAAGTGCCATTCAAAAATCCAAAGTAAAATGGTCCCAAGGACCGGCCCTTCACTTTGACCAGCGAATCCCTCATGCCCCTGCTTGCTCCAGAGCGTGTGCGTCGCACGCTCCGCTCGCCACCCGCGCGTGGCTCCCGCTCACTGGCGCCGCCCGTCACCCAACCCGCGGCCGTGAGCTGACCCGACGAGTGCCGCCTCGCCCCATAGCGTCTCTTGCCCGCCCCATCCTGTAACAACCGCCATTTTAGTCATCAAAGTAACTTGGAGGAGTTGGAAGCAATTCGAGAAGAAAGGAAAAAGAAATTGACCGAAAATCAAATTCGGGTCAAATTTGGCCGAAATTTGAATTTTGGATCTGAAATTCAGAAAAATTCGGCAAAAATATAGAGTGGAAGTGTAAAGATGATTAGAACTTGAGGGTAAACAATTTGGAATAATATTTGATCCTAAACACTCAAAAGAAATCGGAGAAGGAAATGAAAAGCTACGTTTACTATTCACCGTCCGAAAACAAGAAATCAGAAAAACAGCTCAGGGTCCATTTTGGAAAGTGAATTCTGGTAAATTTCTCAAATAAGTAAATCAGGGCAACTATACCATGTTGAAGTATGAACTTTGGACTCCAAAATTTGGGTGTTGTTGATCAGGAATAGTGGAGGGAACCATTTTAAATAGAGGCCTAAAGTTGGCACTTTGTTACAATAGGCGACCTTGCTGGAAATTGGTTAAGTCTGAAATTGGTATTGAGTACCTGCATTTAGAACCAATTTCTGGAGAAATTTCCTTAAAAGTGAGCAGATGTTTTTGGACATTAGTGTAATATGGACTATGGAGAAGGTAAATGAATAGTTGTTGTCCAGAGATAGTGGAAGGTTTGAATTTAAATTGGAGCCAAAAGTCAGCAATTGAGCAGAATTCGAGCTCCTCGCTGAAATAACTCTAAGTCTGGAAAACATGATGAGTATCTATTTTTGAAACCGAATTCTGCCCAATCTTTCAAGTAAGTGAGCAAAGGCAACTAGACAGCGGTGAAGTATGATCCTTGGACATGTTTAATAAGGTGTTGTTGCTCAGAGATAGCAAAAGAATCAAATGTAAATCAAAGCTCAAAGTCAGCACTCTAGCTATTTCGGCCAACTCTCGGAGCTGCATAAATTCTAAGTCTGAAAACAGTGTTAATTAGCAATGTTTGGAGCAAATTTCAGGAAAATCCAGTGCAAAGGTTATATGGTTTCTGGTGCAAAATGGAATCCTTATTAGTTGTAGAACACAAATAGGGAGTGGTTGGCCTATATGGAATACCATTGGGCTACTGAAATTTGTGCCAAAGAAGGGTAAACGACCACAGTGGAAGACTGTCGAAACTGAATCCAAAAATTCAGTTGACAGTAAAGTGACAGGAGCTTGGAGCTCCGAAATCTCGACCTTAGGGTGCTTAATTCGGTTGGAGGCCAATCTATCAAATGTAGTGCTCGGATTAATCTACAAGATTGCTTAAGGGAGTTCTACGAGTTGAGATGGAATATCTTAAGAAATGGAGGGATGAACAGATCGTTTTGAAAAGAAGAACTAAGAACAGTCAGAACAGAGGCAACAGGCAGAGTCGTGCCGTCGCCGGCTCTCGCGCACGATCGGCCAGTACGACGGCCACGTCCGCGCTCGTTCAGGTTGTCGAGGTGGCACGCATGCACGGTGAAAGACCACGACATCGCTATCCCCGCGCTTATCCGTTTCATCCCGCCGCTTTACATTGCCAGGAAACTGGCTTGCGCAAATCAGTGCCGCCGCCGGCCAATTTACCCACGCCGCCGTCCCTCGTTGCAATTCCACCCGCCCAAGGGTCCGCCAGCTTCTCCTCAACACCCCACGCCCCTCCGTTTCCCAGCTCCCTGCCGTCAAGCTTCGGTGTGCCGCCGTTTCCGTCCGCCGGCCGCCGTCACCCAATCCACAAGGTGAGCTTCTAAATCGACTGATTCTTCTCAATTAACGGGTCTAGGGGCATCCTGCGAGAGTGTGGGAGCTGTTGGGGAAGTCGTGGAAGTCACTTGTGCCGCCAACATGCGCCGCCATGGCCGGCAGCCGGTCAAGCCGCCGCCGCCGTGGAGGGGCCATCTCCGGCCACCTCCCGGAGCGCCGCCGCCGCCCACGGGTGTGTCGCGGTCTGGGGGTTCCTCCTCGGCCCGACCCCGTCGCCGGCGAGCCGCCAGCCGGCGAGCCCCGTCGGTCCAGCGCGCCCCCTGTTTTGGCGCAGGGAGGAAGCAGCCGTGCGTCAGGAAGATGAGAGGAGAAGGGGGCAGCGCAAAGAAGATGAGGGCCGGCCGCCCATTTTGGACCAGGGAAAAGCACCAGCCCAGCCGGCCCGTGCAACGAAAAAAGAAAGGGAGCTGATGGGCTACGATGGCGGCTTAAGAAAGAAATGGGCCATGAGGCCCAGGTGGGAGTAGGAGAAAAAGAAAAGAGGGCCAGTGCCGTCTTGGGCCAAGAGGAGGCGACAACCCAGCTAGCCCGCGCGGCCTAAAAGAAGAAGGGAGAGCCAGTGGGTCATCTGTTGGTTTAAAAGGAAAGTGAGCTGTGCGGCCCGGGTGGAGTAGAAAAGGAAAAGGGGGCCGGCGGAGGGAAGAAAAGCCGTGGGCCGAATTGAGTAGGCCGATTGTCGGAGAAAGAAAAAGAAAAAGAAAAGATGGGCCGGCCGGGATTGAGAAAGAGGAGAGAAGGGGGAACCGGCCCAGTGGCTGCCGCAAGGAAGCCCACGCGTGGGAGGTTAAGTTGACGGGCCACTTTTGGGCCCAAGGGGAGATTTCGGCCGTGGACCCCACTTGTCAGGGAAGAAAAGAAGAAGAAGAATAGGAGGCCGGATGGGCCCTAGGTGGAAGTGATAGTGGGTAGAAGAAGGTTAGGTGAGAGAAGTTTGGGCCGGGGGTTTTTATTAAACCTTAGGTTTTCTTTTATTAGATAAATAGATTAAATGATGTTTTCACCATTTAATTCACAGGAAATTCTAGAAGTGCCCAAAATTAGTGAAACCAATTTTATTAGAATTATTTTATTTTCCTTTATGCATTAAAATTCTTAAACCCTAGGAAAAATAATAAAAAAATTTTAAGTATTTATTTAATGCCTTTTTATGTAAGGTATTTAAATAAATGCTTAAACTTTATTAAATGTATAAAACTTGAAAATACTTTATTATCCACAAATTATTATTAATTCATAGGAATTAGGTTTTTGAGATTAGAAAATTATTATAATGCTTTTAAAAATAAAAAAGGAGGTCTAAGGTAGGTTTAATAAAGGAAATAAAAATGGTGGGTTAATCTTTGGGGTTTTCGTGTGTTGGCTTGCAACTTTATCATGATAAATTGTATAGTCCTTGTTGGCTTGCAACTTTATCATGAAGGAAGGTTGTCCTGGAGTGGGAATTCATGGAATTCAGCTGGAGATGGACAACATTAGCGAAGTATGGAGTGCCTCCTTTAATAAAGAAGTTTTCCGAAGAATTAACCTTTGTTGATCCCAGGCAAGCCCCGGTGCATTTTATACCTATCTATTTTGGAGTCGTTATTTCATGTGACTTATTATCGGTTATTTGCTTTATGCATGCACTAAGTCTAGGAGTTGCTTGAAACCATTCTTGTGTATGATCATACCTTGTTTTAAGGACATCTTTGCCACTTGTTCAAACCTTAGAAGACAACCCAAGTCTAGAAATGCTTAGTTGCTTAAATGCTTGGTTTACCAACCTTAAGGAAAACTCTTAGGTCATACATGTTGCTTATAAAGGATAGTTTGGAATATGGAACCAGACAGAAGCTAGAGATGTAGTTCTGTCTGCTAGGTTAATCTGGTTAAGGACCGATCCGTGTCTTAACCATTGATCAAGTGATAAGCATCTGATCACTTACTGGGTATGGGACCAGTAAAGCCCAGTAGGTTAGTAAATTCTATGATCAGGAATGCTTCGTACCCGCGCTTGACGTGCTGGAGATTGGCAGGGGTGTAGCCTGAAACTCACATGGAGATCAGGCCAGACGTGGGGTCCCATGTGGGGGTGCATCCCTGGGTCCGGGTAGTTGTATTCCTAATCATTGACTTTGCTAATCGAGAGGTTGTTAGTACGACCTGTACAGTCGTATATAGCTGGTGATCAGGGTACTCTCCTGCAGGATGTAAATTGATCCGGATCGCCACAATTCTCGGTTATGAATGCACTTGATCGCTGTTAAGCATCGTAGTATAAACTCATGCGATATAAAATCTTCTGTTGTCAAGTAATGTATGATTTAACAGCTGTGACTGCTTTTACTTCTGTTATCATCTAGAATGATTAGGTAATAACTTAACCCAAATAAAAGATAAAACTAAGGCTTTACTTGTAGTAAGCTTTTCGGCGAAAATTGCATTAGCCAAGTACACCAAAAAGCTAAGCATCCACTTCTAAAGAAAGCTATTATATTGGTTAGTCGGGTAAGACTTGCTGAGTACTTCGTACTCAGGGGATCCCTTGTTGCTTTTTTTTAAGAAAGCCAGCGGGGACTCACCGAAGAGGAAGCCCCGAAGACCTAGGGTATCTTATGAGTCTCATGATACTCTAGAATAAAACTTAAATGTTTATTTTTTCTTCCGGACTGGTTTTAAATTCTTAGAACCACGCTGACTTGCACGATTAAGTTGTTTGAAACTATGGTTGTAATATATCGTACCTTTGTTATGTCTTTAAAAATGTAATATTTGTTGATACTATCTCATCGCGGATATTATCCTGATGTATGGCTATGAGACACATCGTGGATCCTTCGAGGAGTCCTAGGGACACTCGACGGACTACCGGACTTATGCTGTTTTAGGTGCGTTTCGGATAATTGCTGTTCCGACAGCGATTAGGCGCACTTAAACCAGCTTAAGTTGGGCGGTTCCGCCACAGCTGGTATCAGAGCCGTAGGTTGGGATAATCAACATATATTACTTTTTAAACACTGAGACTCTATTTTGAAATAATAAAAATAAGAGTCACAGGTGGCAGTAGTGTTAACCGGTTGATTGTTTTGCAAATGCTAACTGTTTGCTGCGTGTCGCTAGTATTCGGTAGTCTATTATTTAGGGAGAGATTACGATGCCACCAATTTTTCTACGAGTGTGTATATGAGTCTGAAAGCACGTAGGAATCGTCGCATCATGTTTGCATTGCATGTTTCAAAACTTTTGGGTTTGGAGAGTGCCGTTAGACCTAAACCCGTCCCGTGTAATAGAAACTAGACGTAGTAAGGGGGTCGATGCAACAGAGAACTGCAGAAGAGAAGATCAAGACAGACGGATGGACACCAAACCTTATTTGGATAAGCAATTAGGACAACTTAAACTGTCTGGTGTGAGAAGAATAAGGAATAAATTGGATCCAGTCTGACAAGAGTTATGGGATCAGAAATCAGGACCATAGTATTGGAAGCATTGTATAAAGGTTTAAAGGATTTTCTCAAATGGAGCACGACGTTACTGCAATCGCTTCATGAGATTAAAATACTTCAATGTATACTCTTCATCAAGATGCCTGTTCCAGTAATATTATTAAAGAGAAAGGAATGAAGGTTCAAAGATGAGGGAAAATGATACTCCATATGATTCGATATAAGTAAAAAGGCAGCTCTTGCACGAGATCGTAATATGGGAAAAGATATGAGGAAAGCAGTTAAAGAAATTGGGTAAATATAAGGTCAATTGACGAAAGCTCAGGAATCCATTGAATTGATGCCTCGGAGGTGTATCAGAAAACCATGGAAAGCAAAGGCAACATCTGATCGTCCCGGTTGTAGTAAAAGGAAAGAAGGATATTGTGGGTAACGATATGGGTATAATTGAACTGTCATCTTAAAAAGTAGATCTGCATGTTTACGAGAATCTGGATAGTCTTGGTATGGAAATGGAAGAGAATTTAGAAAGAGTCATATAGAACCTAATCAACTGTTAGCTAAGGACAATGTTGAGGGGGTTGTTTAAGAGAAACATATACCAAGATTTGCAAGATGCAGGGAATAATGATATTAAAGAACCAGAGGAAGTTTAATGAGTTTCGATCTGATGGATTTTTTGTGACCCCAGAATGTCGGACCCAAGAAGACACATTTTAATCCGGGTCAGAACTTGTGATGTAGAGCCACCATAAA
The DNA here is from genome assembly GCF_000263155.2 of Setaria italica. Taxonomy (NCBI): domain Eukaryota; kingdom Viridiplantae; phylum Streptophyta; class Magnoliopsida; order Poales; family Poaceae; genus Setaria; species Setaria italica. The sequence goes on from NC_028454.1 coordinate 25,469,838, forward strand.
TTCTTACCTTGGTTGATGCTATTGTTAGTCTTATGAATTCAAGAGTTGAGCAGGCTAGACTGCTAAATAGGGACATTCAGAATATAGGGAATTAACGTGGTTGTTGGGAATTGAAGCAGTATCAAAACCACCAACTTTTGGGAAGACACTATTCTTAACCTTTCCCACAACAACTGGATAGGTACTATCCCAGCTGCTCTATGTGATCTACAAGTTCTCCGTCCGCTAAATTCGTCTCACAATCATCTCATGGGAAAAGTGCCGAGTGATTTAAAAAGGTTACAACTGTTACACTCGATGGCAATCAAGGTCCTTGCGGCGGAGTATGTGAGCTGCATATACCCACATGTGCTGTTGTTTCTTTGCATACAGCAAGATTAAAAGGTTTGGGTTAAACTATGTATCCCCATCGTTGATCTCGTGGCACTATTCATATTATCGTGATGCCTTATACTTCAGTAGAGAAAGTCCTTCATAATGTAAACACCGTTGGTTTCTTCAAGTAAGAATTTCTGTAAAGTTTTCTACAAGGATTGAGTTCAGGTCATTGAGAATTTTATAGAGTCTTTAATTAGAAAAGGAAGCTATAGTTCAGTTTACGGAAGAAAGCTAATCTAGGTAAACCGGATTGATGGCTATGAAGGTTTTTGGCACGAACATATAAGGCACCGATGGGAGTTTTATGTCAGAATGTAAAGCTCTGAGAAGATGTGTACAGTTTTGGAGTATTGCTGGCAGAGACGCTAACGGGAAAAAGCTAGCAGATCTTGTGTTCTGCAATGGAGTAAGCATTAAAATCTTCATTTAGAAGAATTTTCCCGACCAGATACTTCATATCCTTGATGTTCAAAAGAATGCCAGGAGTTTTCTGGAGCAGATTTAGAAGAAGATGACGTAGTCTACTTATGCTTGTTAAAGCTACTAAGAGTGGCATTTGCCTGCACATGTCAGCCTCTAATCATTATATGAACATGAGATAAATTGTTGCAGAATTACACGTAAATCCAAACATTATATATGGATACATGTGTGATTCTTTGATGTACGGAAACTCAAAAGATTGAGTTTGCAGGACATTAACTCCAAGGTTCCGCAGGCATATGATGGACCAGCTATCTGGCTAGACAATCCGTCAAAAAGGAGATAGCTTGAGAAGATTTCGAGACAATTATTGTACCTAGTTTCTGCTAAAAAGGATTATAAGAGTGCAACTGGAACAACTTCTAAAAGGTTTAGCAGGGACACCAGAATGTTCGGAAGTATCTAAATGCAATTGACCATCTGGCACAATATGCTCCCGAATATATGAACACTGAGTCTGAGAAAAGGAATTGTCTCCAAGTAATTTTACAGATCATAGATCTGCCATGAACATAGTAATCCCCAGGAAAGATAAGAGCTTTGGACAAACCCCTTGGAAGGGAGGAATCCTTGGAATGGGAGGACATTTCTTTCAAGGCATCTGAAAATAGTCCTCAGGAGTTGAAAGGTTGTCTACCAAGAACCTGCTAGATCTACTTATAGACCCCGATGACAATTATCCTAGCAGCCATGGGTTATCCAGAACCCAGATAATACTCCCTGTTCGACAAACCCATGAGTACCTGAAAGTAAGGGGGAATTATGAATGAGAAGGCTCAAATTTCACGCCAAGGATCGGGTCAAAAGTCTATTAAAAAAAAAAAGAAGTTCCTTAACTAGAAGGAAGGGACATGAGCATTATATGAATGTTAACAAGTTTCTAAAAAGTAGAGTTTGCATGGAATCCAGAGAATAATGAGATGTGTCAAGCTTTGAAGCAAAGGTTTTGACGAACGAGAATAAAGGAGAATATGCGGAGCATTTGCGCATTGAATTGGATAGATTCCGGAGCATCGACTATATGTCAAGTTTAGTAAGTGTGAGTTTTGGCTAAAGAAGGTTCCGTTCATTAGGCCTGTTTTGTCCGAGTAAGGAATTGAAGTGGATCTTGGAAAGGTCAAGGACATAAGTCGTTAACAACTGTTCATGAAGTAAGAAGTTTTCTTACGATAGCCGGACGCTATCGAAGTCAGATCTGGATATGAGGCATGAGATGGCTGAAACTAATCCAAGATTATAAACTAGAGATTGTATCATCCGAACAAAACTAATATACCCTGCATAACCATATCTTGCACAATACCTTAAAGAAAAAGATAGAACAAGCTCAGAAGAAGGACAAAGGAATAAAAATATTTCAGAAATGAGTGAGCTAAAGTGATGTTACTTGTTTTACCAGGGTGAAAAGAGGGTGTTCTATTTCAAAAACTAAATAATAGTATTCAAGAAAATGGGCTTGAGAAAGGAGATCTTAGATGAAGCTTGTTATTAGGATTCTCTATGCACTCGGGCAGTATTAAGATATATTAACACATGAAGCAATGATTTTGGTGGACAAGAATGAAAAGGGAAATAGCCAAGTATGTATCTGAAGGTGATATGTGTCCAAAGGTGAAAGCTATATATCAGAAATCGGTCGACTTATTGCAACCCTTAACCATTCCTGAATGGAAGCAGGAAGACATTTCCCTGGATTTTACAACCATTTACCGTATGCCAGTTCATGTAGAACTTTATATGTCTCGGGTAGTATCGTTACATGGAGTACCCAAGACAAGTGTCCTTAATTGAGGTTCTCAATTCGTCTCTGGATTCTTGAAACAAATGCATGAGACAATGGGAACTACCCTTATTAAGAGCAAAGGATGCTTGGTTAGACAGAAAAAGATATGCTTTGAGCCTGTGCTCTTACCTTCTCAAAGAAATGGGAAAAAGGTTTGCTTTGACTTTGATCGGAATCAAGAGAAAGAGTATATTTGGACCAGATCTAGTCATTTAAAGTTAAGGAGAAAGTTCAGAAAAATTGTAAGAACCTTGAAATAGCTCAGTCCTAACAGAAAAATTATTTTTTATAAGAGAAGAGGATCGTTGGAACTTTATTTTGAGACTTTGTACATTTCGGAATATCCCCGATGAAAGGAGTACACCGATTTGGAGTCAAAAGGAAAAATTAAGCTCCGAAATATATTGGTCTGTATGAAAATTCTGAATCGAAAGATCAACGATACTCAAACTAAGAATATCGGATTCTACAAGGTGCCATGGGAGGATCATGTTCCAGATGAAGCTACTTGGGACAGACTGAAGACCTAGAGTCTAAATATCCAGAAATATTGGGACCGTCAGAAACAGATGAACAAAAAGCCACCACCCCCACTATCCTTGTACAGAAAAAGAAGAAATAGTTAACCTGACGCAGTTTCCTTTCTATTCTCAAAACCAAGGGTTTAACCCCGGGAATCTCGGGACGAGATTCTGTTAAGGGGGAGGGGCTGTAACAACCGCCATTTTAGTCATCAAAGTAACTTGGAGGAGTTGGAAGCAATTCGAGAAGAAAGGAAAAAGAAATTGACCGAAAATCAAATTCGGGTCAAATTTGGCCGAAATTTGAATTTTGCATCTGAAATTCAGAAAAATTCGGCAAAAATATAGAGTGGAAGTGTAAAGATGATTAGAACTTGAGGGTAAACAATTTGGAATAATATTTGATCCTAAACACTCAAAAGAAATCGGAGAAGGAAATGAAAAGCTACGTTTACTATTCACCGTCCGAAAACAAGAAATCAGAAAAACAGCTCAGGGTCCAGTTTGGAAAGTGAATTCTGGTAAATTTCTCAAATAAGTAAATCAGGGCAACTATACCATGTTGAAGTATGAACTTTGGACTCCAAAATTTGGGTGTTGTTGATCAGGAATAGTGGAGGGAACCATTTTAAATAGAGGCCTAAAGTTGGCACTTTGTTACAATAGGCGACCTTGCTGGAAATTGGTTAAGTCTGAAATTGGTATTGAGTACCTGCATTTAGAACCAATTTCTGGAGAAATTTCCTTAAAAGTGAGCAGATGTTTTTGGACATTAGTGTAATATGGACTATGGAGAAGGTAAATGAATAGTTGTTGTCCAGAGATAGTGGAAGGTTTGAATTTAAATTGGAGCCAAAAGTCAGCAATTGAGCAGAATTCGAGCTCCTCGCTGAAATAACTCTAAGTCTGGAAAACATGATGAGTATCTATTTTTGAAACCGAATTCTGCCCAATCTTTCAAGTAAGTGAGCAAAGGCAACTAGACAGCGGTGAAGTATGATCCTTGGACATGTTTAATAAGGTGTTGTTGCTCAGAGATAGCAAAAGAATCAAATGTAAATCAAAGCTCAAAGTCAGCACTCTAGCTATTTCGGCCAACTCTCGGAGCTGCATAAATTCTAAGTCTGAAAACAGTGTTAATTAGCAATGTTTGGAGCAAATTTCAGGAAAATCCAGTGCAAAGGTTATATGGTTTCTGGTGCAAAATGGAATCCTTATTAGTTGTAGAACACAAATAGGGAGTGGTTGGCCTATATGGAATACCATTGGGCTACTGAAATTTGTGCCAAAGAAGGGTAAACGACCACAGTGGAAGACTGTCGAAACTGAATCCAAAAATTCAGTTGACAGTAAAGTGACAGGAGCTTGGAGCTCCGAAATCTCGACCTTAGGGTGCTTAATTCGGTTGGAGGCCAATCTATCAAATGTAGTGCTCGGATTAATCTACAAGATTGCTTAAGGGAGTTCTACGAGTTGAGATGGAATATCTTAAGAAATGGAGGGATGAACAGATCGTTTTGAAAAGAAGAACTAAGAACAGTCAGAACAGAGGCAACAGGCAGAGTCGTGCCGTCGCCGGCTCTCGCGCACGATCGGCCAGTACGACGGCCACGTCCGCGCTCGTTCAGGTTGTCGAGGTGGCACGCATGCACGGTGAAAGACCACGACATCGCTATCCCCGCGCTTATCCGTTTCATCCCGCCGCTTTACATTGCCAGGAAACTGGCTTGCGCAAATCAGTGCCGCCGCCGGCCAATTTACCCACGCCGCCGTCCCTCGTTGCAATTCCACCCGCCCAAGGGTCCGCCAGCTTCTCCTCAACACCCCACGCCCCTCCGTTTCCCAGCTCCCTGCCGTCAAGCTTCGGTGTGCCGCCGTTTCCGTCCGCCGGCCGCCGTCACCCAATCCACAAGGTGAGCTTCTAAATCGACTGATTCTTCTCAATTAACGGGTCTAGGGGCATCCTGCGAGAGTGTGGGAGCTGTTGGGGAAGTCGTGGAAGTCACTTGTGCCGCCAACATGCGCCGCCATGGCCGGCAGCCGGTCAAGCCGCCGCCGCCGTGGAGGGGCCATCTCCGGCCACCTCCCGGAGCGCCGCCGCCGCCCACGGGTGTGTCGCGGTCTGGGGGTTCCTCCTCGGCCCGACCCCGTCGCCGGCGAGCCGCCAGCCGGCGAGCCCCGTCGGTCCAGCGCGCCCCCTGTTTTGGCGCAGGGAGGAAGCAGCCGTGCGTCAGGAAGATGAGAGGAGAAGGGGGCAGCGCAAAGAAGATGAGGGCCGGCCGCCCATTTTGGACCAGGGAAAAGCACCAGCCCAGCCGGCCCGTGCAACGAAAAAAGAAAGGGAGCTGATGGGCTACGATGGCGGCTTAAGAAAGAAATGGGCCATGAGGCCCAGGTGGGAGTAGGAGAAAAAGAAAAGAGGGCCAGCGCCGTCTTGGGCCAAGAGGAGGCGACAACCCAGCTAGCCCGCGCGGCCTAAAAGAAGAAGGGAGAGCCAGTGGGTCATCTATTGGTTTAAAAGGAAAGTGAGCTGTGCGGCCCGGGTGGAGTAGAAAAGGAAAAGGGGGCCGGCGGAGGGAAGAAAAGCCGTGGGCCGAATTGAGTAGGCCGATTGTCGGAGAAAGAAAAAGAAAAAGAAGAGATGGGCCGGCCGGGATTGAGAAAGAGGAGAGAAGGGGGAACCGGCCCAGTGGCTGCCGCAAGGAAGCCCACGCGTGGGAGGTTAAGTTGACGGGCCACTTTTGGGCCCAAGGGGAGATTTCGGCCGTGGACCCCACTTGTCAGGGAAGAAAAGAAGAAGAAGAATAGGAGGCCGGATGGGCCCTAGGCGGAAGTGATAGTGGGTAGAAGAAGGTTAGGTGAGAGAAGTTTGGGCCGGGGGTTTTTATTAAACCTTAGGTTTTCTTTTATTAGATAAATAGATTAAATGATGTTTTCACCATTTAATTCACAGGAAATTCTAGAAGTGCCCAAAATTAGTGAAACCTATTTTATTAGGATTATTTTATTTTCCTTTATGCATTAAAATTCTTAAACCCTAGGAAAAATAATAAAATTTTTTTAAGTATTTATTTAATGCCTTTTTATGTAAGGTATTTAAATAAATGCTTAAACTTTATTAAATGTATAAAACTTGAAAATGCTTTATTATCCACAAATTATTATTAATTCATAGGAATTAGGTTTTTGAGATTAGAAAATTATTATAATGCTTTTAAAAATAAAAAAGGAGGTCTAAGGTAGGTTTAGTAAAGGAAATAAAAATGGTGGGTTAATCTTTGGGATTTTCGTGTGTTGGCTTGCAACTTTATCATGATAAATTGTATAGTCCTTGTTGGCTTGCAACTTTATCATGAAGGAAGGTTGTATAGTCTTGTATTCAAAAGTTTGCATCTCTAACTCTTGCATATACTAAATCATAGACGTCACAACTCCTGGAGTGGGAATTCATGGAATTCAGCTGGAGATGGACAACATTCGCGAAGTATGGAGTGCCTCCTTTAATAAAGAAGTTTTCCGAAGAATTAACCTTTGTTGATCCCAGGCAAGCCCCGGTGCATTTTATACCTATCTATTTTGGAGTCGTTATTTCATGTGATTTATTATCGGTTATTTGCTTTATGCATGCACTAAGTCTAGGAGTTGCTTGAAACCATTCTTGTGTATGATCATACCTTGTTTTAAGGACATCTTTGCCACTTGTTCAAACCTTAGAAGACAACCCAAGTCTAGAAATGCTTAGTTGCTTAAATGCTTGGTTTACCAACCTTAAGGAAAACTCTTAGGTCATACATGTTGCTTATAAAGGATAGTTTGGAATATGGAACCAGACAGAAGCTAGAGATGTAGTTCTGTCTGCTAGGTTAATCTGGTTAAGGACCGATCCGTGTCTTAACCATTGATCAAGTGATAAGCATCTGATCACTTACTGGGTATGGGACCAGTAAAGCCCAGTAGGTTAGTAAATTCTATGATCAGGAATGCTTCGTACCCGCGCTTGACGTGCTGGAGATTGGCAGGGGTGTAGCCTGAAACTCACATGGAGATCAGGCTAGACGTGGGGTCCCATGTGGGGGTGCATCCCTGGGTCCGGGTAGTTGTATTCCTAATCATTGACTTTGCTAATCGAGAGGTTGTTAGTACGACCTGTACAGTCGTATATAGCTGGTGATCAGGGTACTCTCCTGCAGGATGTAAATTGATCCGGATCGCCGCAATTCTCGGTTATGAATGCACTTGATCGCTGTTAAGCATCGTAGTATAAACTCATGCGATATAAAATCTTCTGTTGTCAAGTAATGTATGATTTAACAGCTGTGACTGCTTTTACTTCTGTTATCATCTAGAATGATTAGGTAATAACTTAACCCAAATAAAAGATAAAACTAAGGCTTTACTTGTAGTAAGCTTTTCGGCGAAAATTGCATTAGCCAAGTACACCAAAAAGCTAAGCATCCACTTCTAAAGAAAGCTATTATATTGGTTAGTCGGGTAAGACTTGCTGAGTACTTCGTACTCAGGGGATCCCTTGTTGCTTTTTTTTAAGAAAGCCAGCGGGGACTCACCGAAGAGGAAGCCCCGAAGACCTAGGGTATCTTATGAGTCTCATGATACTCTAGAATAAAACTTAAATGTTTATTTTTTCTTCCGGACTGGTTTTAAATTCTTAGAACCACGCTGACCTGCACGATTAAGTTGTTTCAAACTATGGTTGTAATATATCGTACCTTTGTTATGTCTTTAAAAATGTAATATTTGTTGATACTATCCCATCGCGGATATTATCCTGATGTATGGCTATGATACACATCGTGGATCCTTCGAGGAGTCCTAGGGACACTCGACGGACTACCGGACTTATGCTGTTTTAGGTGCGTTTCGGATAATTGCTGTTCCGACAGCGATTAGGCGCACTTAAACCAGCTTAAGTTGGGCGGTTCCGCCACACATCCCTTCCCGAGCCCCGCTGTGCCCTATCCCAGCGTTGCAACGCGTGCGCCCCCGCGACGCGCCAGGTGCAGGTCGCCGCCGCCTTCGCCCAACTCCAGCACCCGATGCGACGACTCTTCCTCGGCCTCGCCAGTCTAGCGTCGCAGCAAAGCCGCTTCTCATGCTCGAGGTTGCCCTGGCCCAATGGCCGCAAGAAAGCACTAGGGAGCTCGTGCCCCTCTGCGCCAATGGCCCCCGGCCACCGCAGTTCCCCACTCATGAAACAGCCCCACTCAGCAGCACAGCCCCGCCCTCCCTCGATCCACCGACCAGCCGGAGCTTGCTCAGGGCTATAAAGCCTCGCCCGTGCCCGTCCACGCCACCTCCTCGCCCTCACACACCTTTGCCATCGCTAGGCTCCACCCACCTCTGTTCCACGCGCCGCTGAGCACGCCGTCGCGGAGCCTCCACCTCTGCTCGACCCCGCACCTCGCCGACGCCCCCAGCCGCTTCGCCTCCCCCTCGCGAAGCTGCTGCGCCCGCCCATCACCTCCGCCCGGACCCAGCCATGTCGGAATGCTGCCGCCCATCACCACCGTCGCCGCACGCAGTTCGTCGCCCGTTCGGCCCTGGCCGAGCCGCCCCGTCGCCCCCAACTATTTCAAATAGGCTCAAGGTGAGCTCGTAAGCCTCCCGACCCCTTACCATCCCAAGGCCGCCGGCGAGTCACCGGAATTTCAGCCAACCGCCGCCGCACGCGCGCCCAGGGACCTGTTTGTTTTTGGAGAACTCAATTTAGGACCTAAACGTAAAAACTGAGGGTATCGTTGTGATTCTAAAAACTTAGAAGGGCCCAAACGTAAGTTTCCCAAGAAAAACCATGCGAGGGCATAATTGTAAGCTCGCGAGGGCATGGTTGTGAAAACAGAAACTTTAGGAGGACCGGATGCGAATCTATTTTCGGTTTAATGTTTAAATCGGTAGAAATATTCTTTTAAATTTAGAAATTCACCAAAAATCACAGAAAATTCATAAAAATCTCAAATTAATTTTGTTAGACTCAGTATTCTATGTAGTTTCATATAAAAATAAGTTTGCACAATATTTTGTTAGACTCACTATTAAAATTTCATATCCAGATTGATTATGTTTGATGAATGAAAAATAGTTAATTGCATTCTACCTTAGGGTAATATACCATTTTTTTTTGTGCACCTCTAATGGACCCCAACTTTTTACAATAGCTTAGTAGTAATAAGGATAGGTTGCTGGTAAAGTTTCACCTTCTTTTGTTGCTGTTTGGTTAGTCAAACTAAATTTGGAAGATGAACCGGTTTATAATCGATAGAGAAAACATTGAATAATAAAAAGGATAATGAGGGTATATTGGAAGAAGCACATAGAAACACTCAGAAACAGGATGACTTTCCCGATGAACCTTGAGCAACCCTAGAATGACCCCACCCTTCTTCATGAAGTCTAAGTTGTAAAACCTTATATGTGTACACAATCACCATCAAATCAACCCCATGTTTTATACCACAACACACCTTACCTTATGCAGATAAAGAAGGTGTAGAACCTTGTTTAGGTGAATGTGGTCATAATGTAATTTACACTTTAGCAATAATTCATGTTTTGCATCCTGTTTGAGAAAGCAAGGAAGTTTGAACTTGATGCATTTGCATTTCGTGTAGAAGTGAACCTTGTTGACGGCACATACGAGCTGCACCCGGCGCCAGAAGAAGAAGCTGTAGCGGATCTGCACCACGCCGGAATCGAGCCCATGCCAGAACAAGCCAAGGACCAGTTCGCTAACTCCAAGTGGGAAGGCAAGCCTCGGAGCATGATTTCCTATCTTTAATTACTTGCAATACAATTGATTGCTTTGATTGCGCATTTATGTTCCAAGAGTTGATTGAAATCGTAGATGCATGAACTTAGTATCCTTGATATGAACACTAATATATTAAGTCGAGTAGTTGCAATGCTTAATAGGACTCGGTAAAAGTCAAGTGATTGTCTGTCACTCGTGAGTTATAGGAGTTGATGCTTATGTTGCAACTATAAGGATGATGGACGGGACCGAGCTTATGTTCGGTACTTTGGTTTGCCCCGTCTGTCTACATGAAATTGGACTAAGGTCGAGATGGGATAGTGTTCGTGATCAAGTATTTGAAAGTACTAATCTCATACTTAGTATGGGATGGGGAAGCCTAGTACCTAATTGAACCGGAACGTGAGAGGATCGTTCCATTGTCTCTGGAATGGAGTTCCCCTGCGGCTGCATGTGGTGACAGCAGAGGCCGGATCTATGGAAACTTGTACCAAGGGAAGTGGGCCCGACACGGGTTCGGGAATTGATAGGGATGGCTGACAAATGAAGCGACCACTCGTGGTGCGTGGATGTCGTGGGATTAGGTTCGCCATGCATGGTTAAGAAATTAAAATCGATTCGTCTACCCCTCACATTTTGGGACTGCTTGATCGCTATGCTACATTGAGTAAGAATGAAAGATGATGATGATCTAATATTGTTACCTGTATTAATTGCTTAGAAACTATGCTTGGTTTAGTATAGTTGCTAATTTAGAATGGTAAAACAACAGTACAACTTGTGGCTAAAATATTAAAAGTAAGGACCTACACTAGTCACTTTTGGAAAAAGCAAACCCCAGAGCCAAAAAGATTGCATGTCTAGGTGTTGGTGGAGTAGTAACCACCGGTCGGTTAAGTCTTGTTGAGTGTAGTCGCTCAGCCTTGTTGTGGCACATCTTTTCAGGTGATGTTGATACCCCCGAGCTCGCTGCAAGTGGCACTTGGCCGACCCAACTTCCTCCTTGTTGGACGGTTGAGTGGGATCCCTCCTCGGACGGCGAGGACTGGGATCATTGATGTCATGATCGGCTTCGTCATGATATCCTGCAACGACTCTAGACTTCTCTTATTTATTTCTGTTATTTGGAAACTCTGCAAACCTTGCTTGAATTTCAAACTTGAGGTTGTAATAATTTGATGCACTTGTTTACTTGAGATGGACTGTTGTAATCTCTGTAACCACTCGCCTTCGTGCGAGTCTTGCTTTCGATCTTGAGATAAGTGGTTTATCGAACGAAATCTGATGGATGACTAAGTTGATTTGTTTAAAGTACATGATCGCGTGTTAAGCGACTTAAGTGTGCTTTAGCCGAGTTAATTTGGGCGGTTCCGCCTTGTTCCGATCCAGGTGGCAGTTGTTGAGCTCGCTATGGAGGTCGCGCCGGTCGTGGAGGTTGTGGCAGAGCTCATGGTTGGGCTGTTGACCAAGTTGGCCGCGGCGCTTGTCGTCTCTTGTCTCATTACTGCGGTGGGCGTTGCGGCGATCGTCATCAGGGTGGCAATCTTCATCATCGGGGTGGTGGTCATTGCTTTGGGACTACTCCACCTCTTCTTGGGTGGGATCCAGCCAACCTCCCTTGCGGTGGCCCTGATCAGCTCGACTGCGATTCGATCTACTCTGGGTAGATCGGCTTCAGGAGTATTGGGTGGATGTAGATATGGAGTGAGATGACCGACTTCTCAAGCATGCGGGGTCCCAGACCTGTTCTTCGATCTGGGCGTGGGTAACACGAACGTGTGCCCGAATCCGTTGCAGTTGCTTTGAGTTTGGAAGGTTCTCTAGATTGGCAAAAACAGCCCCCAGATTGGCCTGAGGTGTAGCGAAGGCGTTGTGGCCATCTTGTTCAAAGTCGTTCAGGAGGTTGCGCGTGTGCACGGGGTTGGGACGCCTGCGCCGACCTCCTACATCATCTTGGGTGCCGTTGCCACTGCTGTTCGACTGAGCCGACGGGTCGAGGGATGCACTGGCTGTTGCGGGAGCAGCGAGCGCTTTACGAGCCTGCAGGTTGGCTCGTTCCTGCTAGCGCAGGACCTCGCGATCACGGTTCCTGTCGTTGCAGCCTTCCTCCATGGAGGTTCATCGTTGGAGAAGAAAACTTCCCGATCTAGTGAGACGAAGCTTCCATCATCACCCTCGCCATAAGGGTTTGGAGTTAAGGCAAAGTGAGGGACCTGAAACTCGTGGCAGTCAAGAAACTGGATGGGTTCGGGTGGGTCACCAATTGGATCTGAAACAACGGCGTGAGTTTCTAGAAAAACACGTCAACCGAGTTCTTGAGGCAAAAAGGGGCGCAGGAAGGTCCCTGGCCCAACCTTCCGGGGCGTAGAGCCGACTCGAAAAGGTTGATGCACTCAATGATGGTGCTGCTGATGAGATCTAGCCCCGTGATTAGAACGAAGGGCGAGGGTGGGTGAGTTTCCACGAGGGTGTGCGGAACTCTCTCCGAGAGAGAGAGAGAGAGAGAGAGAGAGAGAGAGAGAGAGATCCCCGAACTGCTGGATGATCGGCATGATGATCCTCGGGTGAAGACCGTGCTCCGTCGATGCATATTCGACGCATGCCGAGCTGGTGAAGGTGGCGGTGGAGTCGGAATCCATCGGCATGCTTCCAAAGCGAAGTTGGATCGGATTGGCGAGGAAGTCCTTCATGTTCTCAGGGAAGATGACACCGGGGTGAGATGCCATCGAGCTCACTGGGGAGGATCTTGCGATCACCCCTACCTGACGCGTCAACTGTCGGATTTAGTGACCGGCAGTCCACCAAGGGGGTACTCAGGTGGTAAATTTGTAAGCGAGGGAGATCGTAAGACCAAGAACTCAAATGGTAACACAGAGGCGCAAGGTTTAGACAAGTTCGGACCACCAAGGAGGTGCAACACCCTACGTCCTGTGTTCTGCTGGATTGTATTACTGGTATGATCTGAGTTGGGATGCGTTACACTCAGGGGATGTCCCTGGTCGCCTTATATAGGCTAATGACCTAGGGTTACATGTCGGATATGATCTAATCCTAGTTGGTTGTTACATGAAAAGCAATCTGAGTCGGACTACAATTTACATCTCGCAATATCCAGGTGGAATCTGTTCGCCCGGCCTCCGAGCTTGTGCTCCACACGTCTTTATGCCTTCCCCCGCACGCCATGGTCGGGCGGGGCTCACTTGTCAGGCCGGCTAGTATCCTGGTCGGTGGGGACCCATGGGTACCCTTATCCCTCATAGAGGTTTTGAATAGATTTAATATTCAAATTATATTTGAATATTAAGTTTAGGTTTCTAGAAAAGAAATATTTTGAAAAGGTTTATAGGACTTTAAGGATCAGAGGACATGGTCAGGACTTTGAATATTATATTTGGATAATATTCGAAGGGAGTTGATGTAGGATTTGGATAGGATTAGTATTTGAATAAAATTCAAATATTAATTTTAGAATTCATAAGAAGGAAATATTCCTAAGGATTAGAAAAAGACAAAGCTAGAGCAATCATATGTAACACATATGCTCATATTCATGCAAGAATTATTTGTAAAAAAAGTTTGAATGTTTGGGAGAGAGGAAGTATGTTTAATTTAAAGAAAAAATTTAAAAAGCCTATATTTTTAAATGCTCTAAAAAGTGGGATGTTACAAACATCATTTTTGACATTTGGTTCCAATCACTATTCGTTTGTCTCCACTCATCTCTACCATTGTATTGCCTCGCCCTAGCCAGTCTGCTGTCCTAAGCATCCCTCTAAGCCTCCAGAATACTGAAGCTTATCAGTGCTATGGAATTCACCATCCACATAGCTTTGTTCCTGGTCGCAGTAATTTAGAAGGCGTGTCTAATAAAACGTAGACACTAGATACCAAGGTTGCAACATTTTGAGACAGGTATTGGAGCCAGATTTGGATCATCTATATTAATGACAAATTAATACTTCCTCCGTTCTCTTTTTATAGGCATATTTTGAAATATGAAAAATTCTTTTTTATAGTCTTACTTGAGTCCAATTGTCCATCCACTTAATGGATGTCTCGAGCCTGACGCATGACCCTTCATTTTTGCACGTGGGATTGACTATACGTGGACATCAAGAAGTCTGAGCCTTAATGAATTACTTATTTATGAGGAATAGCTAATAGTATGATTAAATGGATGATAAGCAGAGTTGTTTTTCTTGGTCATTAGCCTAAAGTGAAATCTATACATAATATTAAAGAGAGGATGTTTCTTCCGACCGTCATTTTTTCAACTATTATGGTCATTTTGCAAAAAAGTCTCTCAACTTTAATGGAACCAACCCGTAGTCCAAATTCTGAAGAGATGGGGGCTTGGTGGAAAAAGGAGGGAAGGGAGGGGGTTAAAGGGGAGAAAGCTTCTCCTTTCTTCAAGATAGAGAGGCGAAGGAGGGGGATTGGGTGCGGGCGGCGACCGGAGCGGGGCGCCCCGCCGCTGCCCCACGTGGCCTCGATGGCGAGGTCAGCCTCCGGAGCGTTCTCGTCCGCGGCGGCGGGACCAGGACCACCGCGCGTCGACACGGCCGCCGAGGCCGTCAGGGCGGCATGGTTTGACCGCTGCAGCGTGACGCATGCGGAAGGGGCGCGGGAGGTGTCCGTGACTCGGTGCCGCGATACAGAGGTGGAGCGCGTCGGGAAGGTCACCGTCGAGCGGTGCTGGGACGCGTGGCTCCGCGTAGGCGAGGTGGCCATCGCTGCGTGGTGCTGGCGCGCCGACATGGAGAGCTTCGGCGGGGTGCGCCTGGCGCGAAGCAAGCCTACGCGGCTCGATTGGTGCGGCATCGTGGAAGTCCAGATGTGCAGGGCCGTCGACGTCAGCCGGTATGGAGCCTCTTTTTTTCGTCCGTCGGCGTTGGCGTCTGGCCCTCCGCCGCGATGGCTAGCCCCCGGCCGGGACGCCCGGCCCACCTCCTCCCTTTGATCAGCGTCCTCGGGCATTTAAACCCTACCCCAGCCTCCTCCTTCTTCCTCACGCCTCCATAGCCAAGCCACCGAGCACCTCGACCGACGGCTCGATTCATCGAAGCTCCGGCCGCCTCCACCAAATCGGCCACGCCCACACCTAGCCCACCTCCCTAGCTCCACCCTCGCCTCCTCAATGCTGCTCGCCACCCACCGCACGATCGGGAATCGGAGATTCCCCATCCGCCAGTGCCATCCTGGAGCCAAGCCCGTCCGCCGCCAAAATCCCAGCATCTGCCTCCACCTCTGCCCAATAGCTGCCACCCACAGCTCCTCTACCTCCTGCTCGACGTCCCCAGCCCGTCCTTCCTCCAACTCCGGCAGTCCACCGCCGGGGATTTCGAATCCCGCGGCCACCCATGCTCTTCTGCCGCCGCCAAGACCTTACCACCGACAATCCCCTTCCAAAGCCTCTTCGTCGAATCCAGTGACCTAGGTGAGCTCCGCGTGAACCCCCAATGGTCTTGTGCTCGATCCTCCGCCTCTTCCGGCTGCGGTGGCTTCCCGTGCACGAGGCGAGCGCTTGCTCCTTCGCTCTTGGCCTCCTGGGCCTGACTGCTGCGTGCGTTGCCTCCTGCAGTCATGCCTGCATGCTTGGGCCGACCTGCGTGAATCCAACCAATTTGCCTCTGGTAGACGGTAGGTAGCATCCTGCACATTTGGTCCAAGCTAAATTGGCCGATGGTGTAGACTGCTTGGAGCCAGCATGTCATCCAATGACATCATGGTTCCACAACCCCTTTCCTGTCTAATCTCCAAAATACATGATATATCAAAAATCATTTTTAATATTGTCTACTTTAACCATACTTTATAAACTTTTTCAACATGTAAATGATTTTCCTACATTTATTTTCAGAATACTTAAAAAAACAAGCTACTTTAGGGATCCGAGAAAAACAACGAGAAGAAAAATCAACAAGTGCTGCTGGATAAAAGAAACATAAAAAATTTCAATACATGATGCAAAAAAGAGTTAGATGAGAGGCTGACCTTTTAGCAGGGAAAAGACCGTATCTTCGTCTATACTATGTCTGAGCTTCAAGGTCGCCGCTACCGCAACATAGCCGCGATACCTACCATTCCCTACTCATACCCATTGCCATTTAAGCACGTGCATGGGGCGTCCACGTTAGAGGTGCCAAGCATTGAGAGGATAAGCACAAGGTTAGGACCGTGTCGTCAGCTGCTCTGTGCCCAACACACGCCGCGCGCTAGCCTTCCAATATAGAGACGGTGACATTGGCCATGATACAAATCATGTTTTACATTATAGCGTGATAATATATAGATATAGCATTTACCTGTAGCAACGTACGAGCATATTTGCTAGTAGAACTATAAAAGAGAATGGAGAGAGTACCGAAGATCAATATTTATTAAATTGAGGCCGTTACATAGTTCCGTGCACCAATTAATTACGAGCCACACCCACCAGGTAGAGTACTCCCTCCCCTTGCAAAAAGAATGCTTTGTCCTAAATCAAATTATGTTAAATTTAATTAAATTTATAAAAAGAGTATAAGTATTTATGACAAAAAATAATTGTTTTATAAAAGTATATTTTATGATGAATCTAAGATATTATCCGGTGTCATAATAGTGCTATTTTTAAAATAAATTTAAGATAGTTTGACTTAAGATAAAAGTAAGAAAGAATATTTTTCTCTTTGACAGAGGAAGTATTGTGTATTTGAATAGGTGGGCCGGCACTGTAGCAATTTCGCTATACTTGTGGTGTTGTCCCATCCGTTGGTTCAGATTGTGTACCACCGAAAAGAGTTTGGTATCCGCTTCATTGCATATCATCGAGAAAGCTTGGTTAAGTTCCTCGTCCATCCAAGTTCAAGTATATGACTCACTATCAGTACTTGTATTTTTGGCTAATTTTTTCAGCGGCAAGTGATATCCCTATCAGCAGTTGATATCCCTATCAGCAGTGAGGGTTCATGGTGACTTTGGAAGTATTCATATAGAAAGAAAGCCGGACCGAAAATCTCCGAATTCTAGTTCACTTCCATGGTGTCCGACCCATGGTTTATTTATCGAACTAGCGTTTTTATTTATTAATATAATATTTATTTTCTCCTATCCCTTTATTTTTAAATATATGATGCAGAGAATAAGCTAATTAGTTTATATCTATTCAAACACATCATATATGACATTATAGATGAGATAACATAGTAATATTGTAAATAATATATTGTCCAAAGTTCGAACATCTTATTTATCATTATTGTCCCACTGCAAACCGGTTTGTTTAGCGACTAAACCAACCAGTTTGAACGGTTCACACCGACTCAATTGTATAACTGATTTTTAAACTTAAACCGAACTAGTTAGCTTTTTTTCTTTCATAGTTCGTAGTGAGCATGTGTGCCTCCCAAGCATGCATCCTTCCTCGGTTTCGATCGGCGACCTGTGCGGCACAATCGCGTTGGCGAGGGGATTTCACAAGTACGCAGCGGCGTGACAGCGTGCTCGCCAGTTCGCCGCAGACCTCCGTTTGAGTCGATGCACATGACGGTGGGTGTCGGTGATTTTGCTCAGAATAGAAAAAGGATTTGAGAGGCGAGAGCCTCGGGCGAGTGGCGCGATCTGAAGCGGCGATACGGACGTGCCTCGGAATAATGGAATGCCATGCCTCACAATCCGAGTCGCCCCGTCGGATCTGCGGATGCCCAATCAGAAGATCCTATGAGCTGCCGGCACACGAGCTCTCACATGCTTGTGCACTTCTTCTTGCGTTGCGTGTACCCTGCCTGCGCTGGGCTTTCCAGTTTGCACCAATCACAGATCGAAGCTGGCTGCACCTTGCAAAGCTCAGGAGTGCAGCACCAAAAGCAAGAACAGCAATGCCCGATCGAGCTTGGCACCAAAACCGAATCATTCTCAATCCAACTCAACAATGGCGTTTTACATGACTACAAGCAACCAGCATTGCACACTGCACGGGAACATCAGCTAAAAAGAAAAAGAAACTCAGCCATGTGTGTTGACGGCCTCCCAGAGGAGGTTCTTGGGCGCGGGCCCTCCAGCGGCGGCGACGGCGCGCGCCTGCATGGCGGCGTCGCGCAGCGTCCTCAGCGTGAGCGCGTTGGCCTCCCAGAACCCGCAGCGCTCGTAGGGCAGGCCGTGCTTTCGGCAGAGCTCGCGCACCAGCGGCGCCACCCGCCGGAGGTGGCAGCGCGGCAGCCGCGGGAACAGGTGGTGCTCCACCTGGAACTGGAGGCCGCCGTGGAACCAGTCCATCCACGGCGGGCACGCCACGTCCAGCGTGCCCCGCGTCTGCTTCTGGAACCAGTCGTCACCCCGTGGCCGCCCCACGTAGGTGCCCGCCGAGAAGTGGTTCAGGCAGAACTGCACGTGCTGGATCCCCGTCACGGCGAAGCTCACCAGCACGAACGCCGCGCGCTCGCCGGCGCCGCCGGGCAGCCGCGACACCAGCCACGGGTACCAGAGCCAGAACACGGCCACGCCGGCGACCTCCGCGAGGCGACCCGGCACGCGCGTCCGGGTGTCGGTGAGCAGCAGCAGCGACTGCGCGAAGAGGTTGGCGCGCGCCACGCACATCACCGGGTAGAAGGTCCAGTGCTGGTAGCTGACGAGGAGGCGCGCGGCGGCGTCGAAGCGCATCACCCGGCGGTAGAACGCGGAGGTGAGCGACGCGAAGAGGCGCGGCGAGACGGCGAAGAGCGGCATGTGCTGCACGTCCGGGTCGTGGTCGAGGCTGTTGCAGGCGATGTGGTGCGCGTTGTGGTTGCGCTTCCACCACCCGATGCTGATGCCGGCGACGCAGTTGCCCGCCACCACCTGCACGGCGCGGTTGAGGAGCTTGCTCCGCATCACGACGTAGTGGCCCGAGTCGTGGCCGAGGAAGCCCGACTGCATCCACAGGAAGCCCAGCATGACGGCGGCGGCCATGTGGGCGGCGACGCTGGCGGTGGCGAGCACGAGCCAGAGCGCGCCGGCGAGCAGCGCTGCCATGGCGCAGAGCGAGGCGGCGCAGCCGTGGCCCTTGCGGTCGAAGAGCCCCGCCCGAGCGAACTCGGCGACGAGGCGGCGGTAGTCGCGGGACACCTCGGAGACGGTGTAGTCGGAGAGCGTGGCGACGCGGTAGCGGTCGAGGACCCGCCACGCGGAGGCAGGGTGGTAGGCGACGAAGGCGTCCGTCACGTCCTGCCCGGCCAGGCTCAGCAGCGGGAGGTCCCCGCCCGGGTGGAGCGGCAGCCAGGACGTGACGTCGTAGACCTTCCCCTGCACCGCCACCCACACGTCGCCCTCGGCGCTGTGCTTCGCTATCTCCGCCGACGTTACGTACCTCTTCTCCGGCCTCGCCGCCTTCTTGTCGGCGACGTCATCCATCCCAGCGGCGGCGTTCTTCACAGCCACCATGCTGCCGCTCGAACAACGCAATGCCGGCTAGTAGATTAGATCTGCGCGACG
This sequence comes from Setaria italica, assembly GCF_000263155.2. Lineage (NCBI taxonomy): Eukaryota > Viridiplantae > Streptophyta > Magnoliopsida > Poales > Poaceae > Setaria > Setaria italica. The sequence goes on from NC_028454.1 coordinate 25,489,219, forward strand.
CAATGCTGACGAGTGGGGGAGAGCGAGATGATTATTGGGCCCTCCGCGGCCGCCGCCGCTCTCTTTGGTCTGCTCCTATTGGGAAGGAGGGTGGGAGATGGCCAGATGGGATTGGTTGGAGTCCATGTAGAGGGGGAGAGCAGGGGAAGGAAGGAATGTGGTTTTTGTTTTGCAGCGGAGGCTTTGACCGTTTTGACGAGAAGCTGGCGAAGGAGGGGCCCACCGGGCCCAGCCGAATGCCCGAATCGGATCGGCAGCAGCAGACAGCTAGGCCGGCCACGGTGTGACCAGCTGGACCCACCACCGACGCCTGTAAAATCTGCAAGCACAGAGGCAGCAGGCAGAGGCAGGCACAGGCTGGGGCGTTGGTAACTTTCGCCTTGTTTAGTTGGTCAAATTGGGAGGTACCAATTACTGTGCTGACATTGTAGTACACTGTAGCGTTTCGTTTGTATTTGTGAATTATTGTCCAAATATTGACTAATTAGGCTCAAAAGATTCGTCTCGCAAAGTACAACAAAACTGTGCTATTAGTTTTTAATTTCATCTACATTTAGTACTTCATGCATGTACCGCAAGTTTGATGTGATAGGGAATCTTCTTTTTGCATAGTGCCAAAGTTGGAAGTTGGGGGTGAAGTAAACAGGGGCTTTGGTGCGGCGCATGCCAACATGCTCGTTGCCAGTTTGCCAGCCGTTGCTTTGCGCACGCAGATTTCTGCTCTGTCTCTGCAGCTGTTTCAATGGGCTGACGAGCTGTGCAGGTTTTTGCTTTAGGCCGGTCTGAGTGGAATTTCACGAAGAGTTAATGAGTATTAATTTTCATACTATATTACCAATTTTGCTAATTTAGCAAACTATTTATGAAGAGATAAGGAGAAGTTTTATCATATTTGAGAGGAGTTTCATCCCCGTAATACTCAACAGGCATAGTTATCTAATTCTCAATCATGATAACTGTATAATGAAATTGTGCACTGAGACTGAGTACAACGATTTTTACGAAATCGCTAGCAACCAGCAAGCAAGGATGTTCTGATGTTCCCACGGCTATCAAATTTGGGACTATTTGGATAAACCATTGCTCTTATAAATTGCAGGAACCGACGTTTTTGTGTACATCTATTCTTAGATACACGATAACATTGAATTTTTTTCATTTGTTTGAGTTTTCATATTTTCTCCAAATATTCGCGTAAACACATGAATCTACAATTTAAAGTACTTTTGATAATAAATATAAGTGGTACTTATTTTACCTTGTTTAACTAATTAATTAAACAGATGCGGTCAAAGTTGGAGAAAAAATCAATTGTATAACGAAGATTGTATCAGAAAATATGATTCAAAATAATTATCATGCTAATGCCCGAGCCACCACCTCTAGACCTCCTTGTCTAATTTGAAAAACCGTGCAGCAGCTTCATGTTCTCCCAAGGTGGGTGTACTTCGGTGGATGGTGCCAAATGATTCTATACCTTCTCCAGCTAATCTCCACCGAAGACATAGAGATCAACAGAGTGCATGTGAAGCTTGTGGTGCATGAGAAGAAATAGTGTGCGCTTCGTGCGCTCGTGGAGTGCACGCATGCAAAAGTTCTTTCGATTACATTTGAAGGAGCTGCGAACGCCTTGGCAGATTGCAATATGTGCAAGGGATGGATCCGCGGTGGTATCTGACATCGAGATCTAGAGCCGTACCATCCTCTCTTCAATGCTCCTCCACACCGGCAGGCCCCCTTTCGTCATCGATCTTCGACACTGCCGAGACGGGATCTTCACCGGCGAGTCCATCGAAAGTGACATATGTGCCTCCACTGCTAGCCAAATTGATGGTTCGATCTGAGTTGATGGGTGTCTAATTTGATGTTTTGTCATGAAAATTTTGAGCCGTGAATGTGATATGAGCTTTTTTCTTTTGCAGGTGCTATAAGCTCATGTTTGTTTGCCGTCATCTCTCATCAGCTTCTCTAAAACTGATCTGTATGCACCCTGATAGCCCGATCGAGTATGCTGTGGTCGTTCAGATCTATGGTGACACTATTATTTTCTAGGGGAAATAAAATCACTGGTATCCTCGGTGCACAAGACATTACAATTGGGAAGCTGTTATGGTTGAGAAATCTTCATCCTTACCTCATGTTAAAGCACTCGACGTCTCTCTGCGTTTCTTGGTTGGTATGCCTCCTCCCTTCCCTCATCGCCATATGGGTCTCGTCTCAAGCAGTCCGTTCCCCGTACGCACCTAGCTACCGACCTACGGATTGAACATCAAAGCATCGAGTGGAGGAGTTTGCGTGGATCCTTCATGTCAAACACTCAGTTCTCCTTCAGCATATACGGATCTAACATCGAAACTTCAGGTAGATGAGTCAACGTCGAGAGCAGCGATGAGCGTGGAGGGAGAAGCGCAGCGACGAACGGAGAGGGCGGCGGTGCGGCTGAATACAGCATCGGGTGTGGATGTAGAGTCGCTAGGACGAAGGCGGCTGAAGCGGCAGCATCGGCGGAGCTCGCTGCCTACCGGTGTGTGGCCACGAGTAGAGATGGTAACGGTGTCTGGCGTGGCGATAAACAAAGAGGTAGATTGAGATCGTGGATGAGTTGGAACCACGAGTTAACTGTAGCTGCAGTCACGACTAGTGAAGGAACAAGTTGGGGCTCTTATATGGCTTCCCATAGCTCACTACGGGAGACTGGGAAATTGCCGAGTGCCAGGGGCACTCGGTGAAGGGCAAAAACACTCGGTGAATTGTTTGCCGAGTGTAACACTCGGAGTGTAACACTCGGAGTGTAACACTCGGTAAACGGCACACGGCAAATTTTCAGTCGGCAAACGCTGGTTGCCGAGTGCCGAGAAAACACTCGGCAACCAATTTCTGAAAAAAATAAAAAAAAACATTCTCCGCCGCCACCACATCCTGCTCCGCCGCCGCCACCACCGCCAGCCGCCACCACCGCCAGCTCCGCCAGCCGTCACCACCGCCTGCTCCGCTGCCGCCAGCACCACCACCACAGCACCACCTCCCATGCCGCCATGCCTTGCCTCCTGCTGTCGATGCTGCCGCCGTGCCTCGCACCCGTGCCTCCCACCGACCGTCGTGCCTTGCCTCCCTGCCGCCATGCCCGCCGCCGCCACCACCACCTGCCGGCCACCACCACCACCTCCACCACCACACCCGCCGGCCACCACCTCTACCACACCCTGGCCTCGACGTCGACCGCCGCACGAGCAAGCTTGCCCCACTCCTTGCTCCGTGACCGGCATCGTCGCGAGTCGAGGAGCTGGATCCGGGGCGGAGGGGCGGAGTCCCCTCCCCCCCCCCGATCCGGGGAAAGGGGCGGGGCGGCGGTTGGAGACTCCTCCGGAGAGTGGTCGCCCCCCCAGAGAGGGGAAGAGCGGAGGAGTGGAGGGAGTTTTCTGGAGAGGGAGGGGAGGGATCCAGCGCCACCACCACGAAGTACGCGCCCACCCAGCGAGTCCCCGCCGGATTCTGGGAGGAGGGCCTGTGCGGCGGCCGGATCCTGAAAAATGGGCGGGGCGGTGGCTCGGAAAAGGGAGAGAGGGACCGGGGCTGC